>NW_022900951.1:70699663-70726652 GCF_012274545.1 Fukomys damarensis
CATACACAAAGACACAGACACACACACACATGCTTGTGGGTTTTCAGAAACCAACTTATAATGCTAGAGGTAAATGTTAGAGTATACATACACAGTATATTATACATAATATTTAAAATGATTATATACTAGATATTAAAAATTTTATTAAGTTTATTAGTAAAATTTAGATAAAATAAAAGATCACATTCATCATATGGAATTTGTATCTGTACCTGATATATCTTAATTCTTATTTTTTCCCATTCTGCCCCCCCAATCAACCCTTCTTCCCCTATTTATTTACAAAAAGTTTGTATTTTATCTATCTTTTCTCATTTTTCTCTTTTTCCTTCCTTCATACCCCTTCCATTCTTCTTCTCATTTAAACATTTTCTTCATATTATCAAAATATATATTAATGATTTTGGTCCTTATTTACACTTTCAGTTTCTCACAACAGAGAAACAAGACAAAATTTAAACATGTGTGTCGAATCTGTTTCACTTAAGAATATAGTATCAAGGGGGCCAGGAACTTAGCTCAGTGGTTCCGCTGCCTGCCTTGCAAGCAAAAGAACTGGAGTTCGATCCCCGGTACCCCCCCAAAAAAAGAATATGGTATCAAGAGGGCTGGGAATTTAGCTCAGTGGTGATGTCACCTGCCTCACAAATGCAAGAACCTGAGTTTGATCCCTGGCACACACAAAAAATGAAAAGAAAAGAAAAGACTATGGTATCAAGATGCAACCATTTACCTGGGAATAACTAATGTGTATCCTTATCTATGGCTAAGAAGTACTCCATTGTTTTAAAAAAAAACATGCCTTCTTTATTCATTCTTCAATTGATGAGCATTTGAGCCATTTCCAAGATTTTGCTATTACAAACTCTGCTATATGAGTGTGCATATAGCCCTGTGATATGATGCTTTTAATTCTTTCATGAAGATCCCAAGAAGTGGGATAGCTGGGTCAAATATGACCTCTAGTTTTTAGTTTTGGATTAATCTCCACACTGATTTCCACAGTGGTTTTACCAGTCTACACTCCCCCCAATAGTGGAGAAGGGTTCCTTTTTTCCCCACAGCCTCACCAGCTTTGGTTACTGGTTGATTTCTTGATAGCAGCCATTCTTTCTGAAGTGAGATGGAATCTCAGTATGATATATTTGCATCTCTCAAATGACCAGTGATACTGAAACTTTTTTCATACATTTATTTGCCATTTATTCTTCATTGGAGAAGTAATTAACTCAGATACCTATATTTGGATTTTGTCTTTAAATTTGAGGTGTTCAATTTTTTTCATCTCTTTATATATTATAGATTTTATTTTGTTTGAGGAACAGCTGGCAATTTTTTCACAACTTTTGGTTGTCTCTTCACTCTGTTAGTGATTTCTTTTGCTGTGCAAAAGTTTTTAATATGACAAAATCCTGGCTGTTGATTTTTTGTAATATTTTTTGTGCGGTTTTATTCATGAAGTCTTTGCCTAAACCTATATCCTAAAGAGTTCTACCTGTTCTTTCTTGCAGCAGATTTAGTGTTTCTGTATTAATATTTAGATCTTTAATCCATTTTGATTTTGAAAAGTATGGGTCTAGTTTTAATATTTGGCATATGGACAGCCAGTTTTCCAGCAGTGTTTATTATAGAGGTTATCATTCTTCCATTGAAGGTGTTTGGCCCCTTTTTCAAAGATAAGTTAGCTAAGTGTATTTGGGGTTTCTTCTACATCTTCTAATCTGTTCCATCTATCCTCAGGTCTATTTCATTTTTTCCACCAGTACCATGCAGTTATCATCACAGTACCTCTGTAGTGTAATTTAAAATCAGGAATCGTGATGCGTCCTGCCTTGCCTTTGTTACCCAGAATTTTTTTTGATATTTTGGGCCTTTTCTGTTTCCAAACGAATTTTAGGAATGTTTTCTCTAGTTCTGTGAGGTGGCCTATTGATATTTTGATTAGGAGTGACTTAAATCTGTACAATACTGGAAGTATGAATTATGTTATTTTATGACATCCCCATGTTGTTAAATAAAGAAAAACATGTATTAAATTATGATAATAAAAAATTGACAATTGACTGGTTTTACCTTCTCCAAGTTCTAACAAAGACACATTGGAGTAGAAGAGATTTTGACTAACGCTCCTTCTTTTAAGATATTGTGGTGTTGTCTTTGAAAATTAATAAACCAATTATTTCAAACACAGTTTAGTGTGAATCAAAGCTCCTTAGTAACCTTTGTTATTTTTATTTACCTCTAATGTAGCAAATGCCAGTATTAAATATGCAATATGAATATCAATGTGCCTACTATAAAAAAGCAGCTCCCAGCATACTCCCCTACAATGCTCTTTTATCCAATAATTACTTTTATATTTGAAATTTTACTGGTAAAGATTGCATTCATAATGACAGTAATACACAGTTTATTTGACTGATAGTTGAGGTGAGTTTTGTTTATTTATCATTTTATGTTTCTCGATTTTTTTCTTTTTGCAGTATCTGAATTGCTTCATACCAAAAAATTCTAAAGACAGCTCATATGATCCTTCATTCTTTCTGTCTTTCCTTTCTAAAATTTTTGAGTTTTATTTTTTATTTAATATTACATATGATGTTCGGCAACTCTGACTGCAACTGTTAAATTCAATCCCTCTCCAATAAATAATTGCAATGAATTTTAGAAAACTAGCAGTATAAGTCAGAATGACTCCATACATTTTTTGAAAATCACACTTTGAGTAATCTTGTTCCCTGCAGGGGACAGTTTATCATCAAATGTATAGTGAGTAGAGGGTGTTTATGATTTTAAACATGTTTCTATCATGGCTCTTCCCTGCTGTTTTTATTACAGCCTCGGTTGTTACTTCTGTCATTTGAAAGCTGAAAATAAACCCTGCATGGTGAAAAGTCTGTGAGGTGTCAGCATCCCACTGAGAAGTGAGGATTACTTTAACTATAGCCCCAGATTTCATACTGTAAAAGAAACATTTCCCTAAAATTGCAGGCTGGAACAAAATTACAAAGCATATGTAGTCTGAAATTGGAAACTGCAACTTCTCAACAAATTCAGTCTTCATTTGGCTAAATTCTATTCATTTGTATGATTTATTTTTCAGGATTAAACTTTATAGGCAATAATTTTATATGTCCTGGTTTCATTAAAACAAGTACATTTTTTGTCATTAATCAACAAATGGATCCATTTGTAGTAAAACCTACAGCTATGACAATGACAACCAAAAACTGAAAGCCCTTTTATATGGATAAATCTCCTTTATATTTCATCTACAAATCAGACATCCTTATGACTCATGAAGATTTTATCATGCACTGTGTTTTTAGGTAGTAGAATATAATGATTAATATCTCATCTCTTTCAAAATTACTAGAGAGTTTTGTTGGGCACGGTTGCTGTATATGTTCTTCTTAGCAGAAATATATGTGGGAATTCTGACCTGGCTCACTCTGTAACCTTAAGCTTCTCTGCTCTCCCTGACCTTCTCTATACTGCTCCCTTGACACCCACTTCTCTGCTTTCTCATTATGTCATTATACTCAGATTATATATTAATTGAAACTATTTTATGAAGGACCTTAAATTAGGCGTATTAGCTTTCCATTAATCTCATTGCCACACCAGTTCAGTTTAGTTTCAGAGATTTAATTTTTGTGTTTAAATTTATATTTTCTTTTCCCTTTGCTTATGATTTATATCTTAATATTTCTACTTCAATATATCTGTTAATAATATGGCAAGTACATTATTTTATGTAGACATTTATACTTAAAACCATTTCTGAATTCAACAATAATTGATTATATATTCATTTCCCAAAATATACACCCATTTTAATTATATTCTAGCTACACTATAGTTATAACTTTGTTAAAAAGAAAAAAAAACTGTACCATATGTTGATAGATAGGTGCAAAAGTACAAAAGAAAGATTCTCTACTGGACTTTTAAGGTTTGTGATATGTCATTCATTGTACAACTTTGGAAAATTACATAACCTTATTTTGTTTTGTTTTGTTTTTGGTACCGGGGATTGAACTCAGGTCCTTGCGCTTGCAAGGCAGGCCACCAAACCTCTGAGCTAAATCTCTGGCTATATAACCTTATTTTGATTCCATTTTCACAACTCACACTAGTGAAAGAAAAAGATTTGCCTTCAATTAAAAAATAATACATGAGTATTTATTGTTCTGTGCCTGGGTGGGAAGGGACACACATACATACTCAGTCTATATGTACTCAGTTATTTAAGCTAAAACTGTATTTAAAAACATAAATAATAGGTTAAGTTTTAAAATTAAAAATTTTATTAAGCTAAAACTGTTTTGAGGGAAATATAAAACCATATAAGTAAAATGGTGTTTATGTATATGAATAAAAATTTACGTAAGTGTCAAGGGATATGAAATGTACTCTGAGATCTATGACATATTTTCCAAATTCTGTATGTCAGCTTGACTCAGGGGAATAGAAAGAATATGGGCAGTGATTTAATTATGGTGCTGTTCCTTACAAAGGTGCATGACTATGGCCAAGTTATTTCATCTCTAGAATCTTATTTTTCACCTCTGGAAGTGATACTTATTTATTAACACACAAAGCATCTCTAGAACAATTCTCATCGTGTTATATGTAGATAATAAAATATTCAGTAATATTATATTATTGAACCTAAACTTGAAGAAATATTTAGAGATCAAAAGAGAAAAATAAGTGACCTTTATTTTTTTGTTCTCCAGTATCCCTTTTGGTTTCTTTCTGCATGCCATCTTTAATGAGACTTCACAATGCAAGTAGAATTTCTAACATAGACATTATTAAGAACATTTTTTCTGTATCTCTATATACCACATTTCTGATCCTTCCGAATTAATTAAATTGTCTTTGTTTTTGACAATGAGATTGTATCCTGGTAGTTGTTAATGAGTGAAATCCAGTGAATGAAACATCATGATAAAATTGTGGATATTGGAAAGAAGGAAAACTCATGGTTAAAAATAGCAGGCATAAAATAGAAAAAACAGAGAATATTGGGCAGGGAAATAAATAATGCAAATTGATATTTAGTGGTTAGCATTCTTTCTAGCAATTTGAACTAAAACACTTTTCTCATAGGAGAACTTGTATGCATATTTTACTATCAAGATTTTAAAAAATTAAAGAACAAACTTCCAATCTTTGCTGGTAATTCTGACAAACAGTGAAACCAAATTAACAACAATAAAAAGAAAGAACATAAAAAACTATAAGCAAAGTGCAGTAAAACTATGATACATCTAAAATGATTGTTCTAAATACTCCTAATATTGAGAGTTAAGGATTACTGTCTTAGTTACAGAGTTACTTTTCTCACTGCTGTGACAAAACACCTGACACCCAAAGTTAAAAGAGAAAATATCTACTGTAGCTCCCAGTTTGTAGAGATTTCAGTTCATAGTTGGCTGGCTCCAAGGCAAGGTGCCATGGCAAGGGAGAAGTAGTCCAGGATGGGTAGTATAGCAAAGCAATGAAGTCGTGAAGAAGCAACAGTGGTGAAGAAGTGAAGTGAGGTAGTGAAGAAGCAACTCTCCCTTTTATTCCTTTCCCAAGGTCACAGAGCTAAGAAGCGGAGCTGGGATTCAGACCCTGGTAACAAATCCTTCAACCATGTACATCTATTCTGTGATCTTCTGTAGATGATAACTCTCATGTAACTGAAAGGCATACTGATTTTCATAATTTGAGATTCAATGAATTAAAAAAACATATTGATCCCAGTAATGAATGTAACTGTACTGTATAATTAAAATGTACCAATAAACCCAATAAAAAAACATATTGAATATGTCAAGCTATGGATATGTTAACTCTCATGATTTAATCACTCTACAATGTACATATTTATAAAAATGTTATTGTACTCTGTGAATATGTGTAATTATTATTTGTGAATTTAAATATAATATACTGAAGAATAGGAATGACAAATCATGTATATACTAGAGCATTTCAGGCTATCATGGAATACTATTTTATGGATCTGTAGTGTTCCCTAAAAGAATTATGTATTAAAGGCTTATTCCCAGTTTGTTGTTATTGTGAGGTAATGGAAATTTCAAGAGACCAGGCTGAGTGGGAGTTTTTTGGTTTTTTTTGTTTTTTTTTGTTTTTTTTTAATTTCAGGCATACTGTAGAAGAGGATAGTGAATGAACATCTATGTTCTGCATTTTATTACATTTTCAAATCTTGGATTTTGTTGTAAATCTCTCTGAATCCAAAATATTAAATATTAAGAATATGGCTTGTTTATAAATTCTTGGAACAATGAAATTCTGTGAGATAAAATATTTTAGCCATCTTTTAAAACAAAATGAATTACTTTGAAATACATGATATATAGGTTCCATGAGTAGAAATGACAATCTTGTTGCATAGCTGGAAGATAAATAGCTAACTTATCATTATAAACTACCTAATGAGACAGTTGTTGAATAAATAACACTAAATCTGTTTTTCCGTTAGGTTAGCAGTAGACATGCAAAGATTATTTCTTCACAAGATAACCTGGTCCATTGCCTTTAATATTAACCCCTATAAACTCTCAGAGAATAGATCAAATTAAATTTTTTTCTGAAATGTAACAAGGTGTCCTTAGTCTAATTTCTAATACAATCCTTATTTTTTTTGAAGTATGGCCATTTTCTTTTTTTTTTTAATTGAGTTTATTGGTACATTTTAGGTGTACAGTACAGTTACATTCATTGTTGGGGTCTTGTACCTTTTCATGACAGGTCTTGGTTCTCATTTTTTCCCCTTGTCCCTCCCCTTCCTTCATGCCCTCCTCCCCTCCTTGTTTACAAACACTTTCTTTCCATTTTTTCATTTTCTCATTTTTTTCTTTTCCCTCATTACCTTTCCCCTACCCTTCCCACTTTCCGTACAGTCTTTTTTTCTAACTCAAACTCCATCACCTTGTCATCTCTCCATATTCATATCAGTGTTCTCATATTCTGAGCCCTCTCCAAAATTGTGCATTAAGTTTTGTACATCATTCTGAGATTTCTCTAGCCTCTTTCACTAAACTTTTCCTGTTTTCTCCTACAAACCTATTCCAAAGACTTTTCCATATCATTTTAATTAAGGCAGTCACTGCCCTGATCCCTCAGTACCAATTTTCTACACATTCCACAATTCAAACTGACAGCTGAAATTAACCAGAATATCCACAGAACCTAAAATATAAAAACATCATGTTTCTAGCTATAGAATAGCATACATTTTAAGGGTGATAATTATTCAAATGTTTTGTTACATATACTGTATATCTCAAGATGTTTTGAATTCTAGACTTTAAAGTATACTGGGATTGAAAACATGAGTATTATCACATATAAAACACTACAGATTGTGTAATAAAATAAATGAACAGATAATTTAAATATGAAGCAAAATGATAAAATAATAAAAATATATGATTCAACATTAATTAAATAAACACAAATTACAATCACATCAATGTTAGCTTTGCATATTTATTAAAGTACCCAAAATATAACATTGTTAAGTCAATTTTGAGTAACTGAGTTCTAAAGACAGGATCTCATTGATCCCTTTGTTAGAACACTGGCAATTGGTAAGCACCCTGAAACACAGCATGTTGTAAAATTAGCTGTACCTTTTGAGCTGGCAATTACCTTAGGGAGTAGTCACTGGAAATAAACCCCTCCCCCCAAAAAAGTAATTTTATGATGAGGTTTCAAGCAAGAATTTTCATCATAAATGTTGTGGAAGGAATTGGCAAGTGACATGCACATAGAGATGAGCTGAATAGAAGTAAAATAAAAGGTTTATTTTGTCAAAAAAGGTTGGATAGCACTCAAGGAGGCAGTGCCAGTGATCGACCTCCTACTGGGTTGCAGCTTCCTTTTTTATATGTTTTACAGCTATGATCTCATTCAGGTGGTTACATTTCATTTTACTCATGTTCAAATAATAGCAACAAGACAGTTCACTTTAACCTAGAGGTAACAATGTCTTGTAGTTAGGAAGTTGACCTCATGATTCATCTAGCTATCTATTATAGTGCACAAGAAAGGGGTGTTCAAGGTTAGGGATGAGGCCAGATGTCACACTTCATGGTCAGTGTCTCTGGTGTCTGTTAATTTTGAACTAAACAAAGCAACTTTCTGTTAAGAGATAGAAGTCATTTTACGTTTTCTTAAAATTGTGTAGGTTTTTAGATTATTTACAAAAGTTCTCTGTATCACAAATAGTTGAAATTGTTTATTTTTCTTCTAAAAATATCAAAAGAATATATGTAGGTGGACAGTATAATATAATAGAATAATTCACAAATAGGTTTGATAAAGCCTAGCTAATGTAATTCTGGTAATTATGATGATGGTGGCATCATCTGTATAAAATTTTAAAAATAACAATGACAATTTCAATCTATCTATACATCTCTACAAAATTTCACTATCCAAGGGAATAATATGTATTGCCTTTGAGGAGAATACTTAACTCTAGAGAAGTGAAATAGCAGAAGAGAATAAGGAAAACTTCTTGTTGTGCCACTTTTTTTCTTTAAAATAAGAAACAGATGAAATAGATATGACATAATATTAATATTTACTCTTGATAAAGCCTACAAGGATGTATATTTCATGACTGTTGTTTGTTTTCTATAGATCAAAAATAATTTATTCAATTTTACTTAAATTAAAAAATTCATACCCTGTAAAAAAATGCAGAAGTACATAAATAAGGGAAGAATATATTGTAAATTCAACACTAAAAATTGTTAGTATTTTAGCACAAATGCTTCTTAGGCTTCTAGGATAGTTTCAGATATATATTGCATTATTTGTGGTCTGCAATGTGTCACTTAATATGTTTTGGATGTATCTTTCCAAAGCCATGAAAATAGTGTTTTAATATCACCTTTACTAGCTCAATAGAATTTCATCATGTGGGTGTACAATACCTTATTTAAGTAATCCATTACTGTCAGTCCTATAGATAATTCATTTTACTGGACTATGTTATAAACAACACTATGTGAAGAACATTGGAATTATGACTTTGAGCATTCTTTAACTTACTCCTTAAGATTAATTACTAGGCATAAAATTGCTACCTCAAAGATCTCTTAGGAGTTCTTAAGTATATCATTGAGCTGTAGTTCAGAAACTTTCAGGTTCTATCTAACTTTGATTAGTTCCATGCTTGAACAGCTGGATGGACAATCTTGTTTTAATTTGTGTTTCTTTGGTACTAGTTCTTACACTTTATTAGAGTACAAATAAAAACTAGACTGGTCAGTGGTCATGAGGAGAAAGTCTCTTTCTACCAAGTTGTATGGATAAGTAGCACAATAGATAAACTAGTGAAGCAGACTATCATCTTTGGCCAAACTATTAGAATAGCATATTAGTATGTTAGCATCTCTCTCTTTTTCCTAGCTATGGAAATCTGCCTTTTGTGGATTTTTATTTTGTTTTTAATGACTTTGAATATAAATCTTTAATTGCTACAAAGACTTTGACACACTCTGAGCTCCAAAGCATTTTATTTTTGTGCCATCTGTGAAGTTAAAACTGGATGCATGAGATCTGAGTTAATCAGAGCAAATACCCAAGTGTGAACTCAATCATTGTTTGTATGAATTCTGTATCTCTGCTTCTTGCAGTAAACCAATGTTTGCAGCACTTAGCTAAAATGATGGTGTGCACCATACACTTGGCTAAATGTTGCCTAGTAACAATTCATCAGAGATAATAGGCATTCAAGTATCCACATTAGAATAAATATTAAAATGGTAAGCCCATAAATATGGTTCAGTTTAAGTAATAGACTGTATAAAATGTATAATTGTAGAAAAGTGATTCAAATGTTTCCCTCATTATAAGATAACCTGAAAAGACTGCATCAAACATTACAAACAAGGAAGGGGCACTCAGACAGATGTGAAGTCCTTGAACACCCTTCCACTTTTAAAAATAATATTGACATTGTGTTACTTGTTTTTCTCACCTGTGACAGCCTCTTTGAGGAAGGTATTAAAATACACTGTTACTGGCCCCACCCTGCGAAACTCTGCTGGCATCTTTTTTGTTGTTGTTGTTGTTAGTTTTTTTGAGCATCCCAGATGATGCTAATACACAGTCAAGGTAGAAACACTGAAATAACGAACATAAAATGTTCTGTAATTTTGGACCTCAGTGGATACTGCCTTACTCTGGGCTGCAAGATCCCACAGGCTCACTTGTACTGTGTAATATCAGAGCCTGCTTCTGCATTTTCCCTGAAAAACACCTTTGTTTTGAGACAGGGGAGCCTCAGTGCAGCCTGAACATATTGCCGTGTTTTGGTGGATTGTTTAATAATAAGGAAAAGTGACACCCCCCTAATCTAAACCATTTTTGAAGAATAATGTTTAGTTTTGAAACAGTAACTTCTAAATTCTGATCAAGGGCCTTTACCTCAGTGGTTCTGCCACTTGTCTCACAAGCACAAGGACCTAAGTTTGGTCCCCAGTACCAAAAACAAAAACAAACAAACAAACAAACAAAAATTCTAATCACATTCTCTGGTTGACATTATTATTTATTTTTATATTTAATTTAATTTTATTAGTAAGTGCTTTAAGTGAATGACATTTACATTCATCTTGGTGAGTAGATAAATGTGCATAACAGAGGTTGTTTTGTGCCCTTCTTCTTATTTCAGTATGAATGAATCAGATGGGAGTTATTTGTTTGAGATACACAGTTTCTTTTTCTTGTTCAAAAGAGTTTATGTTTTCAAAAGAAACAGATGAATAAGAGTGAAAGTTTGTGGCCCACTGCATTTGTTGTAAATTCAAGATACTGAGACAAAACTAGACATATTCTTACTAACTGATGGGACTGCTCTGAACATAATCTGAACAGAGACATCACATATGCATTACAGTGTTTGACAGATTACTTTTATATTCTGTGAGCACTGGAAAGGTTTCTGCTATTATTCCGGTGACTGTAGAACTGACAGTGAAAAAAAAAATGATATATGGATAAAGGCCCCAAAGTAGCATCATACCTGTTATTTTGCTACTGTGTTTTGTCTGCTTTATCTTTCCCATTATTTTAATTGAGGCTTTTACATGTTTCATTTTAAATGCTCATAGTCTTAATTTGTTTATATTGAAGGAAAGTTTCTCAGTTGCTGTTTACCTTATTGATGATGAGTCTGTTTAAAGTAGGGGTAAATAAGAGACCCAAAGCACATGAAAGTGGCTAATCAAATTCCTAGGGTGATGAGAACTAGTAGTAGAAATTCCTCAGGCAACTGCTATTCAGCACACGTAGGTCATAACCAAAATAAGTGGAAGAGGTCAAAGAGCTCTGGCTGAGAGGTAACGATGAAACATGTAATGTCTTTTAATGTATCAAGACAATATTTATATAATCAAAGAAATGTATTGAATTGGTTGAAAAATGCATAATACATTGAACACACGACAATTTTAAATAAAACAAAAAATAAAAACCTTCTTCTCAGAGAAGCAAACATAACCAAAGAATAAACTTTGCTTGTATTGAGATCAATTTTTATCATACTCAAAATAACTTAAACACTAAACACATGTACTATATAATATTGTTGCATTTAGCTGATGCTAGTGATAAGGTGAATTATGTTTCTGTATAGAGATATATTGTAAGGTTGGTGTAAGAAAGTTTAATATTCTTTTTCCATAAAAGAAGTCATTTGACAATGCTTGATTCAGGGAGAGTCCAATCTGTTAACAGTAGAATGTTTTCTCTCTCTCTCTTTTTTTTTTTTTTCTTTTGGTACAGGAGATTGAACTCGGGACCGGGACAGTCCAATCTGGAGAGAGGGAATAAAAAAAAACATTTATTCAAATTGAGAACAGTTTGCAGATCTTTGTACCATTTGCAAAGTTATAAACCAGGTAAGTAACTGAAAGGGCTTAAAAGAAATTCTAAAGTATAACAGAAGAGGCAAAAAAGGGAGAAACTATCAAACACACCTAGGGCAGATAGAACAAAAAGAAGAAGCTAAATGATTGAAATTTTTTTTTCTTCATTGAGTTTATTGGTACATTTTAGGTATACAGTACATGTATAACTGTGATATGATTCTTTTAATTCTTTTGGAAAGATACCCAGCAGAGGAATGGCTGGGTCAAATGGAACCTCTAATTTCAGCTCTTTGAGGTATCTCCATATTGATTTCCATAGTGGTTGCACCACTCTGCACTCCCACCAAAAATGGAGAAGCGTTCCTTTCTCTGCACATCCCCTCCAACTTTTGTTATTGATTGATTTCTTGATAGCAGCCATACTTGTGGGGTGAGGTGGAATCTCAGTGTTGTTTTCATCTGCATCTCTCAAATGACCAGAGATGTGGAACATTTGTTCAACTATTTAATTGCTGCTTTTACTTTTTTATCTAAGAAATGTCTGTTCATTTCAGATGCCCATTGTTGAATCGGGTCTTTATATTGGGGGAGGCTTTTTTTTTTTTTAGTTCTTTATATATTCTAGATATTAGTCCTTTGTTTGAGGAGCAGCTGTTAAAATTTTTTTCCAACATTGTAGGTTGTCTTTTTGTTCTGTTGATGGTTTCTTTTGCAGTACAGAAGCTTTTTAATAAGATGAGATCCCAGTTGTTGATTCTTTCTGCTAGTTTCCGTGCTACTGAGGATTTGTTCATAAAGTCTTTTCCTATGTCAGTGTCTTCAAGAGTTCTGCCTACCTTATCTTCCAGCAAATTTAGTGACTCTTTTTTAATATACAGATTTTTAATCCACTAGGATTTCAGTTTAGTGCATGGTGAAAGATAAGAGTCTAGCTTTAATCTTTTACAAGTTGAAATTCAGTTTTTCCAACATCCTTTATTAAAGAGGTTATCTTTCGTCTAGTAAGTGTGTTTGGATCCTTTGTCAAACATGAGGTTTCTGAGTGTGTCTGTAGTTGTTTCTGCATCTTCCAATATGTTCAATGGGTCCTCAAGTGTGTTTCTTTGCCAGTGCCATGCTGTTTTTATCACAGTGGCTTTGTAGTATAGTTTCAAATTGGGAATTGTTATATCCACTGCCATGTGTCTGTTGCCTAGGATTGCTTTTGCTATTCTAGATCTCTTCTGGTTCCAAATGAATTTTTGGATTATTTTTTCTAGTTCTGTGAAATATAGTGTTGGTATTCCAATTGGCAATGCATTGAATCTGTATATCAGTTTTGGCAGCATGGCAATTTTCACTATGTTGAATCTTCCTATCCAAGAGCAGTGTATATCTTTCCATTTTCTTGTATCCTCTTCAATCTCTTTTTTCAGAGTGCTGTAGTATTTAGTGTATCAAACTACTACACTGTTGTTAGATTGATTCCTACATACTTCATTTTTTTGGATGCCATTGTGAAAGGAATTGTTTCCCTAATTTCTCTCTTAGTAAGTCTGTTATTTGTTAAGAAGAAGGCTATTGATTTTTCATTGTTGACCTTGTATCCAGCTACTCTGCCAAAAGTGTCAAGTCTAGAAGTTTTGGGTGGAAGTTTTTGGGTCTTCAATGTAGAGTACCATATTGTCAACAAATAATGATAGTTTAACTTCTTTCTTTCCATCTTTATTGATTTAATTTCTTTCTCTTTTCTAATTGTTACGGCTAATGTTTCCAGAACTATATCGAAGAGGATTGGTGATAGTAGGCATCCTTGTCTTGTTCCTGATTTTAACGTGAAGGTTTTCAGTTTTTGGCCATTTAATAAGATGTTGGCTACTGGTTTTCCATAGATAGCCTTTATTAAGTTGAGGCATAGACCATCTATTCCAATTTTTTTTGCAGCGTTTTTTTAATCATGAATGGGTATTGAATTTTGTCTAAGTTTTTTGCATCTATCAAGAGGATTATATGTTTTTTTTTCCTTGACTCTGTTAATATAGTGTATTACACTTATTGATGTAAATATGTTGAACCATACTTGCATCCCTGGAATGAATCTGACCTAGTCCAGGATATATGATCTTCTTGATAATGCTCTGTATTCTGTTTGCTGGTATCTTACTAAGGATTTTTGCATCTATATTCATTAAGGAGATTGGCCTGCAGTTCTCTTTTTTAGTTGGCTCTTTACCTGGTGTGGGAATCAAAGTGGTACTTGCTTCCAGGAATGAATTTGGAAGTATTGCTTCCTTTTCAATTTCATTGAAATGTTTAAAGAGTAATGGCAGTAGTTCTTCTCTATATGTCTTGTAAAATTCAGCAGTGAATGTATCAGGACGTGGGCTTTTCTTTGTTAGTAAATTTTAATTACATTTTCAATTTCACTGATTATAATTGCACTACTTAAAATGTGTTTGTCTTCTTCATTCAACATTGGTAATTCATAAGTATCTGGAAATCTGTCCATTTCTTCTGTGTTTTCCATTTTATTAGATTACAGTTTCTCAAAGTAGGTATCTACTATCCTTTGAATTTCTATTGGATCTGTTGTTATTTCACCTTTTTCATTCCTGATTGCAAGGATATGAGCCTTTACTTTTTTGGATTATATTAGCTAAGGGTTTATCGAATTTATGTATTATTTCAAAAAGCCAACTCTTCAATTCATTTATTTTGTGTATCTTTTTCTCAGTTTCCATTGCATTGATTTCTGCTCTAATCTTTATATTTTCCTCTCTTGTACAAGCTTTAGGCTTTTCTTGCTTTTGTTTTTCTGGGAGTCTAAGGTTCATTGTTATATTGTTTATTTGAGTTCACTATGTTTTCCTAGTGTGGGCATTCAATGTTATGAATTTTGCACATAGAACAGCCTTCATTGTGTCCCATAGATTCCTGTATGTTCTATTGGCATTATCATTTATTTGTAAAAAATGTCTAATTTCTCCTTTAATTTCCTCTATGACCCATTGATTGTTTAGGAGAGTCTTTTCAATTTCCATGCTTTTGTAAAGTTCTTATGATTTATTAAGCTATTTATCTCCAGCTGGATTGCAGTATGATCTAATAATATACAGGGAATAACTTTGATTCCTTTGAATTTATTCAAATCTGTTCCAGGAGCTCATATGTGGTCTATCTTGGAGAATGACCCATGTGCAGCCAAAAAGAATGAATATTCTGATTTTGTGGGGTGGAACACTGCATAGACATCTATTAAGTCCATATGTTCAGAAGCTTGGTTCATTTCTAGTATTTCATTGCTGAATTTTTGCCTAGATGATCTGTCTATTTGTGATAGTGGGGTATTTAGACCCCCTCATTACAATTATATTAGTGCTTATTTGGTTTTTCATGTTACTTAATATATGTTTTATATAGTTAGTGACATTCATATTTGGTGCATATATATTTATGATTGTTATATCTTCCTCTTGCATTGTTCCCTTTACAAGGATGTAGTGGCCTTCTTTGTCTCTCTTAATGAGTTTTGGTTTGAAATTTACTTTGTCTGTGAATAAGATTGCTACCCCTGCTTTTTTTCTGGGCTCCTGATGCCTGAAGAATAGTTTTCCATCCATTCACTTTCAGTCTATGGGCTTCCTTTTGCACTAGGTGTGTTTTTTGTATACAGCATATTGTTGGGTTTTGCTTCTTAATCCATTCTGCCAGTCTATTTGTCTTGATTGATGAATTGAGGCCATTAACTTTGATGGTTATAACTGATATGTTCTGACTTATTATTGTCATGTTATTGTCCTTTGGTTGACTCTTTTTACTTTTTTTCCCCTCTCCTTTTAGTTTCTTGCCTTACCTACTTGATTTGGTCTGTTGGGCCTCATGGTGTTGTGACCTTCATTTACTTTTTCTAGGATATTGCTTAGAATTCCTTGTAGTGCTGGTTTGGTTTTGATGAATTTTCTCAGGTGTTCTTTGTCATGGAAGTATCTTATTTCCCCATCCATTTTGAAAAAGAGTTTTGCAGGATACATAAGTCTAGGTTGGAGGTTGTTTTCTTTTAGTACTTGAAGTATCTCACTCCAGGCTCTCCTTGACTTGAGAGTTTGTGTTGAAAAGTGTATTGTGATTCTGATGGGCTTTCCTTTGCATGTGATTTGTTTCTTTTCTCTTACTGCTTGTGCTATTTTGTTCTTCTGTTGGGTTTCTGGGATCTTGATTATGCTATGTGTAGGTGTAGATTTTTTTTGTTTTTGATTGTGGCTCTTTGGAGTCCCATATGTCTCACTTATTTGTATGTCAAATTTTCCCCTCTGGGCATTTTTCTGTTATTAATTCTTTAAACGGCTTTTTAAAGTCATTTTTATTTTCTCCTGCTACTTCCTGGAATCCTATCAGTCTTATGTTGTTCTTCTTTGAATCATCTAGGAGTTGTTGGATCAATATCTCATGATCCCTTACTGATTTTAAGAGACCTCTGTTTTCACTGTCACTGACTGCAATCCTATATTCTATGCCTGAGATTGTACCTTTTCATTCTTTTATCCTGCTGCAAAAACTTTCAGTAGAGTTTTTAATCTCCTGGATATCTGTTTGAATCTGTTTTATGGATTCCATTTCTTTCCTCTGTTTGACATTCATTGTTTCCATTTCTTTCTTATGATGGACCTTCATAATTTCTATCATGGTCCTGAGCTCATCTATGTTTTTTGTCAGTTTCTCTTCTAGAGTCTGTAATCATGACTTTCATTTTGCTCACAATCTCCATGGTTATCTGGGAAATTATTTCTCTTTTGAATTTTTCTAGAGCCTGATTGTTCTGTTTTGTTACTACCTGTGCTATGAGTTCAGGGTGTCCTGGTGGTTCACTATCAGACTTTTCATCCTCATTTGCTCCACTGTTTGCCATTGATGAACTAGTAGTCTGTCTTTGCATCTTGTTTAAGTTGTTTCTCCTTTTCATTTTTGTTGTTGGGTTGTCCTTGATTTAATTCCTAGGTTGTTACTTAAATTTTCCTGATATAGTTGTGCTTTAGCTTTTGAATCTCTCATGATTCATATACATTCTCATTTTCTTAATATTGGAAAAGACAACTCATTAAATCAATCACAATCCTTTAGCACAATTGATACAATCAGCAACACTATAGGATCAAGCACAACTTACAAATTGACCACTTGTGGTAGTCATTAATCTATCACTATTAAACCATATGAATTAAATTAAAATAGAACAGCAGCCCAAAATATGTGTGCTGTGAATAACCTCTTCAATATAGCATCTTTACCATTGAGGATAGTGGCTTAGACAGAGTTAGGAAGAGAGGAGTAGATAAGTAAAAGTATTGGAGAAGGTTTCAAGTGAAGTCAGAGGACATAGGATGACTGTACAATCTTTAGGAAATTGTTAATGTCAAAAGGGAAAGACAGAGTGCAAGAATAAGGAGAAGAACACAATTTAACAGTAATAGGGTCTCACTTTCCTTTGAAACTATTGACCCTTGAGTGAAGTAAAATGAAAGAAGAAAAGAACATAAAGAAAAAATAAAAAAGGGTAAAAGTAGAGATCCCAGTTAAGGCAGGAAGAGGAACAGAAAGGGAGATGAGGAATAATATGGGGAGCAAGAGACTGAGCTGGAATAACAGGACAGTAAAAAGAAAGAATGTTGCAGAGTGGAAGGAGGAAAAGAAAGAAGATAAAGAATTTGAAGGACTTCTTTCAGACTATATCTCTGCTGCCATAATATAAAATGTGCACAGCCATGTGCAGAATTAAGTCCTTTTTTTCTCAGCTAGCCAAAGGCAGACCCCTGAGATTCAGACTGGTTTCAGTCTGCAAGGCCCAAATTGAGTACCCTGACCTCCTGCTGTGGTTTGAAGTCCTCAAAGTTCTCCTACAGGTTCAATGCTGCCCTTTCTTTGAAGATGTTCAGAGTCTGGAGCTCACAAAAATGCCCTTTATGCCCACCTGTGCCTCTGCAGAGTGGATTCAAGGACTGGCACAATTAGGAGGCCTGAGAGCAGGGAGGGGCAAGGATGGGGTTGTTGCAGGGGCACCCACATGGCCAGCTAGTCCTCATCTATTGGGCCCAGGAAGGCTGGAGGCAGAACAGATCTCAGAGCAGCTGTCCTGTACCTCCGCCTTCTGCCTGCCTTCCCTTGGATGCTGGTTGTAATAGCAGCACAATTTGTAGTAGCTTAAACTTGGATACAGTGTGGGGACTAGAGAGAGAAGGTTTTTTTTAATAAAGTGGATTATTATTCATCCATAAAGAATGAGAAACTATAGTCATGTATATGTAAATGGATTAATACAGAGGCCATACTATTTTGTGAAATAAATAGGACACACATGTGTAAATACTAAATAATTTCTCTGTTGTGAAAAACTAAAATTGTAAATAAGGTTCAAATTGTATTATTGATAATTTGAAATGAGTAGTAATGGGCTAAAGGAGTAAGGGGAATGGGAAGGGTAGGGGAAAGGAAAGAAGGGAAATGAAAATTTTTGAAAATTTTTGAGAAAAGAAAAAAATGGAAACAAAATCTTTGTAAATAGGGAAAGGTGGAAGGGGTGATGGGTAGGTAGGAGTATGGGAAAAAAATAAGAACCAAGATATATCATGTAAAGGTACAAGATCCCCATGATGAATGAATTGTACTGTATACCTAAAAAGTACTAATAAACTCAACAGTTTTTTTTTTCAAAATCAGAAGTTTGTAATCTAAATGTTATAGATATTTTGGACAGAGTAATTTTTTTCTTCTGGAAAATTGTCCTGTACTTTGTACAATATTCATTAGCATTCCTGTCTGTTATCTTTTAAAAATCAATACACTCCCCCAACTCCATTCTTTCACCTATAGCAACTAAAATTATCTCCAGATATTGACAAATGTCTTTGAGAAGCAAAACTTTCCCTTGTCACTGAGTACCTTTGCTTAAGATGCAATGGCTCTTTTAAGAATAAAATGAGCAAAGGATCCATTAAACATTCAGAACACTTTTGAAGGAGTCTTTCAAATATCAGTTTAATATATTCCAAGTTTACTAAAATTGTGATCTTTAAATTCAGAAGTAATTCCATATTGCTTATTCCTTCACTGTTCTACCCAGATTACAAGTCAATTCTGTGTAAGAAGTGTGACTTTTTACCCATGGACATATGAATGGCTTTGTGTGATAGTCAGATGCAAATGGCACTAAAGCATTTCAACCACAGAGTAGTGGCAAAAAAAAAAAAAATTGCTGAAATCTTTCCCCCAGATTTCTTCTGGCTGTCTGAAGCATATAGAGATCATTAGTTACACTTTCATTTTTCCCATCCTAAGGCTATATAATATGCTTTCATTTTCAGGCTATCATTTCTTACTGACAAGTTTACTGATGAGGCATTGGTTCATGAGAAATCAGTAATGCATGGCCATTTCTGAAAAACTAGAACCTACCCTTTCAGGAATTGTAAATTAAAAAGACCTGAAGCAAAGTGGAAAATCACATATAAGAATGCTTATAATATTATTCTTTTTTTGAATTTTAAAACTAAAATATTAATATTTAACTTTTTACCTGGATGTATTTTAATAGCACTTATAGAATTTATTTCATGGAATTTTTCTATGGACTTAAGCTCATACCACAGCATAATTCTGGGCTCGCTGTCTCAGACATGAAAATGAATAATATGTTCATAACTATTTTTTGTAGATGTGGCTGTTGATTTTTAAAAATTTTATAGTTTACTTTGGTAAATTTAAGTTAATTTTATCTGATACCTAAAAACATAAAAATTGCACATATTGGTATAAAATGTAATGTTTCAATATATGTGTGCATTGTAGAACATTCAGATTAGGATAAACATAACCACTTCAAATATTAACTTCTTGTGGTGAAAATATTTGATATCTTTTCATTTAAGTGTTTGAAATACACAGTATATTACCAGTATTCTTAGTCAACCTGGTCTGAAATAGTACACTAGGACTTATTGTTCTGATATAACTTAGTATCCATCAGTCAAATGTCCCACATGCACTCTTGCCAAATTCTGGTAGCCACCATTCTACCCTTAGCTTCTATAAGATCATATTTTTTTGATTCTACATATGAGTAACATGATGTGGTACTTATTTTTCCGTTCCTGGTTTATCCACTTAATTTAGTGACCACCAGTTCAACACAACAGATTCTCATCCTGTCTATGGCTGAATGCCTTCCATTATGTACATTTACTATATTTTCTTTATTCATTCATCAATTGATAGACACTGGTTGCTTTCATCTTATAGCCAATGTGAACAGTGCTGCAATGAAAACGGTACTATACATGCCCCTTTGACAGGTTGATGTCATTTTCTCTGAATATATACCCTATCATAGGATATAAATAATCATATAATAGTACTATTTTTTTCTGTTTTTTTTTTTTTTGTTTTTGTTTTTGTGAGACAGGTCTCATTATGTAGTTGAGACTGACCTGTAGCTCATGATGTAGCCCAGGCTGGTCTTGAACTCACAGTGATCCTCCTTCCTTAGCTTGCCATGTGCTAGGATTACAGGCATGTGCTACCATGCCTGGAAAATAGTACTATTTTTAATTTTAGAGGAGCCTCCATAATGTTTTCTATGTATCCATTAATATATATTCTTACCAATAGTATGCAAGGGTTTCATTTTCTCCATGTCTTACCCAGTACTTATTTTGTTTTGTCTTTACAATACTATACAGTCTTACTGAAAAGAAGTGTATGCAACTGTGGCTGTGATTTGCATTTCCCTCATAAGTAGTAAGACTGAGTACTTTTTTCATATACCTGTTGGCTATCTGTATTCTTTTTGAAAATATCTATTTATGCTCAATTTAATTAAAATCATTATTTTTCCTATTGAGTTTTTGGAGTCCCTTACATATTCTGGTTATTAACTTCTGTCAGATATACTTTGGGAATATTTTCTACCATCCTCTATTTGTCTCTTTATTCTGTTATTTTTCTGTTTTGCAGAGTATTTGTTTGCTGTAATAATATTTCTATATTTTTGTTTTGATTTCCTGTGTTTTTTTGTTTGTCCAAAAATACCAACACATTCCAATGTCCTTAAGTGTTTCTGCTGTTCTTTTCTAGAAGTTTTGCTGTTTCAGTTCTTACATTTAAATCTTTTAATCCACTTTGAGTCTATTTTTTAACTGGTATGAAATGAATATTTAATTTCAATCTTATTCATGTTAATATCCAATGTCCCCAGCAGCATCTATTGAAGACAGTTCTTAATGTAGTGCATATTATTAGCATCTTTGCTGAAAGTTGGTTGGCTTCAGAAGAACGGGTTTACTTTTAATTTCTTTATTCTATTTCATTGTTCTGTGTCAGTAGACAGTTTTCATCCATTAAAGAATCAACTCTTTCTGATCATCTCTTCTATATCAGGCAAAGATTTGCTCAACTATAAGTAGAAGTATGGTTAGGTAATTTTAGTATGTTGTAGCTGACAATTTATATAGTCTTGAAGTGAATAATACTTTTGAATTTCTCTGAGCCTCCTTTTTCTTATCTATGAAATTATAATATATATATATCTAACTTGCAGAGTTATTCTAAGGATTAGACATGAAAATAAATGTTTATAAAATACCTGGTACATGCTTCATGTATTTTTGTGGTTGTTTGAAGACTGCATGAGTTTAAATTTTATGTTTGCTATTTGGTTGTATGAACTTGGGGACATTTTTGTAAAATCTCAGCCTCAATTTCTGCATCCATAAAATGGAAAGATAAATAGTATTTAAAGTTTAATAAGTAACTAAATAATGCATCAAAATCTTTAGTAAATTGTCTGATACAAATATTTGCTATTATTTGTAAAAGATGGTGGTATGCCTATAATACCTCACACTTGAGAGTCTGAGACAAGAGAAATACAAATTTGAGGGTAGCCTCACAACTTTAAAACTATCTTAAAAATAAAAATAAAAATAAAAATGTCTGGTCAGGTAGCTCAGTGGTAGAGTATCCCTAGATTCAAATCCAAAATATATATCAAGCAAGAATAATTTTCTAAAGTTCAGTTCTATTGGAGGAGAATTCAATTAATTTAAAGGGAGAAACATTTGGAAGCCTTTCCTTATGAAATAACTTCCTGAATTTATATTTCAATTATCAGTTTCCATATGATCTCAATTATGATGTAATTAATAAGGCACAGTGTTCTCTATATAGATGTTATGGTTTGGATATGGTTTGAATGTTCCCAAGCCCTTACAGATCCAAAATTAATCCCCACTATGACATATTAAAATGGTGAAAACTTAACACAAAGATGGTAGGTACAGGTGGGTCCACTGAGACATAGATACACATGCGTGCTATTTATTCCTTATCATGTGGTGCCTAATTCCAATTCAGGATTCTGCTAGGAAGAAGGGCATTACAAGATGGAATCACTTGAATGACCTTGAATGGCCCTTGTTTATAAGTTTAAAAAACTCATTTATTTATAAAGGTAACCTGCTTTAAATACTTCATGGTATGGTGAAAACCTGATAAGTAATCCAGGAATTTAATAAGAAAACTCCATTTGCTTTAAAATACCCATCCCTCTATTGGGTATCTTTCCAAAAGAATTAAAAGGATCATACCACAGTGATATATGCACACCCATGTTTATAGCGGCACAGTTTGTAATAGCTAAAACTTGGAAATAGCCCACCTGCCCATCAGTTGGAAATTGGATAAAGAAAATATGGTTTATCTATAAAATAAAATACTACTCAGCCATAAAGAATGAGAAAGTAGATTCATTCATAGGTATATAGGTACATTTTGAGGATATACTCCTAAGTGAAATAAATAAGTCACACATGTGTAAATACCGAATAGTTTCTCTGGTGTGAAAAACTGAAATAGTACTCAAGATCCTAATGGGATAATTAACAACGTGAAACAGGAAGAAAAGGACTAAAGATGTAGGGACAGTGAGAAGGGTAGGAGAAGGGGAATAAGGGAAAGGGAAAAAAATATGAGAAAATGTAAAAATGGAATCAAAGTCTTTGTAGGTGGGGAGGGGAAGAGGGGGTGAAGGAAGGGTGGAGACAAGGAGAAAAATGATAACCAAGACCTGTAATGTCAAGGTACAAGATCCCAGCAATGAATGTAACAGTACTGTATACCTAAAATGTACCAATAAATTCACTAAATAAAAAAAATTGTATTGAAATATGAATTAGGAAAAACACCCCATTTTCTGGCCTTAAATCTATTACTTATGAATCATGTAATCTTTTGAAAGCCATAAGGCATATTGGAACTTGTTTCCACACTTATAAAAGAAAATAATTAGCCTTACTATATTTAGGAACAAATAAATTGTTTGTGAAATCACTTTGAAAATTCAAGAAAGTCTTTTACTTATTCTCAGTGTAAACTTATTCTTAAAGTATGCAATCGAGAATGCCAACAAATATTAATGAAGAACATAATTTTCTTGTCATTACAAAAAAGTAAATTATAAATACTTTTGGAATTCAAATTTTCCATCCATACATTAATGTACTGAAATTTTGGAATTTCATTTTCTATTGTTTATAAAACTCACTCCAGGCTTCTGAAATTCCCTGAGAATAGGGCTGTTGTAACAATAAAATGGCTTTTCTGGCCACTCTTCCATGGGTCACATCTACATATCAGAGACAAAAGAAAAGAAAGAAGGCAAAGGAAAAGAAAGGCACTGGTGTGTGTGCATGTTCATGCAAGCACCCACACAGAACTATTCCTCTGGAACTATTGTGTATAAAAAGCAGCTTCTGACACTTGATATGTGGTAAAAATTAATTTTAGCATTTGATAGAAGAATCTAGATTAGGTATTGCTGGACTAGTTACTCCATTTTTAATGTGACTGTACCAAGTGAATTTCTCTCTCCATCACCTTGACATGTTTGTTGATCTACCATGAGCCTGTGGCCCACACAAACTGCCTCAAGGAAATTTTCTTATGTAACACATTGTTTTATCTCTGTCTGTTGACCATTAAAAATTTTCCTGATTGACAGTCCTATATAGCAAAAATTTTGTATACATAGGCATCACATTATTCTCCTCAGGATCAAGAATTTATATGAAATAAATGAGATTTCTTGGTGAATCAATTCCTAAGCCAGAGAGATACGGAAATGCATTTTTCGTAAAGCAAATAACATTTGAAGTTTGCTGTCAAAGATCTGAGTGCTGTCTACCATTTTCTTTACAGTTTGTCTGAAACCTATATCTGCTGCCATTGGCAGGCATTGCAGGTGTTTTTCTGACAAATGTCGCTCCACACTTTATAGTTATATTTCTTGTTCTCTTGGGTATATATGCCTCTAACATTTTAAATAAAATCTCATTTCCCTCTATGGCCAGTTTTTAGAAAACTACTATTTCAGATGAGCTTCTTTCTGAGGAGGTATCAGGGGAAAGAGGTATCTGTAGGAATATTATTTTCATAAGAAAATATCATCTGTAGGTCAAAGAATACAGGAGTCAAAGTCCCTGAGTGCGCTTGAAGAAAGAAGCACTGTTTGGAATGAGGAAGAACAGTAAATCTTAGTCTTTTGAGCAGTAATTAAAATTCAATAAGGAAATGATGGCCAAGATTTCTGATTCACGTGGTTTATAGGATTGGCATCTCTAAAATTTGCTTCACCAGGCTTCTTTTCTATGAGACTAAGTTAAAAATTTCTTCCTGCCATTTCCAAAAGAGTTATATTTTTCTAGAAGAAAAGAGAGAACTTGTGTAAGCAACCAATATGACTTCCTAATCAGGTTCACTTGCATTGCTCTAAGTAGAAATCATTCTATGAGTGATATAGCAACATAATTTTGGGCAGGTTTCCCCTGTACTTAATAATTGTTTTAATGGAAACATCAGAGGTATCCAAATATCAGGAATAACTATCTTTTCATTTTAACCTGGTAGTAACAATTGCTTAAGTCTCAGTTTCTTTTTATTCTCCCATTGTTTGACATTTAGAAATTATGGTACTTATTAATATACATCTGGTATTTTCCTGAGGTAAATATTTACGTTTCTGAAGAGTATTGATCTTGTTATGTGAGTACCTGTTATTGGTGTGCTTCCACCCTCAAATAGAATCATTTACCTTAGAGTTTATCATTTCCACTTGATAAAGTATAAGGACAAAAGTTACTATGATTTAGGTAGAGTAATTTGCTTTCCTTCTTATAAAGGCATGAGAACAGGTACTTTGTATTTTTCATTGTTTTGCCAGCATTTGCATAATCCATATAATATGATACTTAATAAGTGCACTGAATAAATTTTTTATAATTCTGAATATTTGACCTAAACCCCATATTTTATAGTGAAGTTTTGGAAGTTACACATATTTGTGGGGCAAAAAAGTGTAGAGAGGAAGTTCTCTTTAAATGGCAGAGTTGTACTTCGGATTCTGCAAATTTGAGACAAGAAAAGCAGAGTGATACAATGCCACAGTTTAGCTACAGCTGTTCACCTTTTCAGCAGTCTTTTTTATTGCAATTTGAAACCTGCCCTAACCTACACTGCCCCACAAAAAGAAGTGCCTGAGCTAAGCTTTGGGCAAATAGTGTATTTTTAGAAATGATTCCAAAGAAGAAGAGTGGAAGAGTTAGACAAGTGAAATGGAACATCTTGTTTCAGTGAAAAGCTGAATGGGGAACAAAATATACAGAGCCGCATCTCCTCATCAAATGTTACATTCATATATCCAAGAGTGTTGGAATACACAGAGCTTGTAAGGATGCTCAGAGTGACCAATTTAAAGGAAAGAAGGTACAACTTGAAAGGTTTGACTGTGTTTGGTACAAGAATGAGGACTAAAATGAGGTGCAATTTGATGCTCCCTGTAGAATTTACCATTTTCCACCTATTGCACCCTTTAATTTATCTGTTTTACTCCACACCTCCCCACCTTTCTCCTAGACCACACACACACACACACACACACACACACACAGACACACACACACACACACACACACTACCGAGTTAAAAGGCAGATTCAATTAGAAGTTCACTGAGCTTGCTTGAATCAGCTTGTATTTTATTCTACCCCTCAGTATTTCATATAATCTTAACTTTCCTGCTATAAAAAATTTCCCCAAAATGTTAAAAATGAATTTTCATGCTTGGAAGTTGACCCAAAAATTTTAAGGCAAAAATTTTCACTTTATTCTATATTATATCTCACAAATGTGAGAATACATTTTCAAATCTCTCTTGTTCTTTGAAATTTTAACTGTTTAGTTCAACAAACATTTAATAAGAGCCACAAACTAGCCTGAAGTGAAGGAAGAAGCTTAATAAAATATCATATCTGCACTTTAGATCTTTCAAAATCAAATAACCATACCATAGTGAATGTGCTGTGAAATAAAGTATAAAAAGACCAACTTTGAGGTCTTTATATTGAAATCATTTCATTGGCAAGCATGGGTTCTTTCTTTAGTAATAATGAAATTTAAAACTAAACAACGTGAATTGACAGAAAAAAACTAATTATAATGTTGGAGAGAAATTAAGCAAATAACTCCTGTTGAATACTAGTTGGTGGGGATTCTGATGAAAATAATCAGATTGACCCATCCACAAAAACTGGATCAGGTAGCCTAGCATCTAGGCAATCACTATCTCAGTCCTGGTTTCATAGCTCTAGAGAGGAATCATCATGGTTTGATGAGTGATTCAGTTCCCATGTTATGATTGACTTTGTGATGATTCAATCATATCAAACTCTTATTTTTATGAAATTCAGGTGGCTATCAGTTCAAGACAATGGATGGAGCCATTTGACATTGTTCCAGTGGGGAGAAGTGTGGACCTTGAAGTAGTAATGGTTGGTAATCAGATTATTCTTTAAATCCTAAAATTTGTTTTAGTTTCTCTTTCTTGGTGCTGAATTTGAGGTAATTTTAATTTATACATTATCAATTCTACAAAATATGTTAGGTGTTTTCATTTGTAAATGTTTGCAATACACCATATTTACATTCCTTGTGTGGAATTGGTAATGTACATGTATACAAATCATCTTAATTCCTTTTTTTTTTTTTTTTTTACTT
>NW_022900951.1:70726978-70749562 GCF_012274545.1 Fukomys damarensis
GACTTATTTATTTCACTTAGGAGTATATCTTCAATATGTATCCATTTTCCTATGAATGAATCTATTCTCTCGCTCTTTATGGCTGAGTAATATTCCATTTTATAGAAAAACCACAACTTCTTTATCCAGTTTCCAACGGATGGGCAAATAGGTTGTTTCCAAGATTTAGCTATTACAAACTGTGCCGCTATAAACATGGGTGCACATACTTCTCTGTGATATGATTCTTTCAGTTCTCTTGGAAAGATACCCAACAGAGGGATGGCTGGGTCAAATGGAACCTCCAGTCCAAGCTCTTTGAGGTATCTCCATATTGATTTCCATAGTGGTTGCACTAGTCTGCACTCCCACCAACAATGGAGGAGGGGTCCTTTCTCCCCACAACCCCGCCAACATTTGTTATTGTGTGATTTCTTGATAGCAGCCATTCTTTGTGGGGTGAGGTGGAATCTTAGTGTTGTTTTCATCTGCATCTCTCGAATGACCAGTGATGTGGAACATTTTTTCATATATTTTTTTGCTGCTTTCACTTCTTTGTATGAGAAATGTCTGTTCATTTCGGATGCCCATTTTTGGATCGGGTTAATTCCTTTTTTAACAGCTTCTCTTCTCTTCCCTCCCATTCCCTCCATCTCTTGATCCTCTTTCTGTTTGAGAAAGATCTGTCTTCCTACTTCATTTTGTCTGATTTTTATTTTCCTCTTTGTTTATAGATAGTGATTCATATATGGGAGAAAACGTGATATTTTAACATGTGTTTCTAATATATTTCATTTAACACTATGGCCTCAAAAGGCATCCATTTACCTAGAAGTGACTCCAGTTTATTTTTATGAGAAAGTAGTATCCCATTATAGGTAAATCCCATTTTATTTACCCATTCATTTCTTCGTGGAAATATAGGTTACTTCCAAGATTTAGCTATTAAGAATTGTACTGCTCTAAACATGTGTATCCCTGTATCACTGAAGGGTGACTTCTTTAGCTCTCTTGGGAAGATACTTATAAAGGGAATAGCAGGGACAAATGAAATTTTTAGTTTTAGATTTTTTTTTTAGAAATTTCAACATTGTTTTCCATAGAAGTGGTACTGATTTACATTCCCACCAACAATGTAGATGGATTTCTTTTTTCCCCTGCAGCTGTCTTGTCTTCTGTCATGAACACAAATGAGATAGGCTAGGTAAATTTAGACTAATAAAATTTTTCAGGCTTATTTTTCTTTTTTTAATTCATTTCATTGGTACATTTTAAATATACAATATAATGGAATTGATCATTGAAGATTTGTACATTTACATATCTTTCTTATTTTTTCTTCATTTCCCTGCATTCCCTTAAACACCTCCACTCCTCTCTTTTTATAAAGACTTTTTTTCCTTTTTTTCATTTTGTAATATTAATTCCATTTCCTTCTTTCCTTTCTCCCAAACCTCCCAATTGCCCTTCCAATTTGAACCTTTTCTTCCTCTTCGACATGATCTATTATACATTTTGATTCTTATTTAAACATTCAGTTTCTCACACTAGAGAAACTATTTAATATTTACACGTGTGTCCTATTTATTTCACTTGAGTATCAGCTCAATATGCATCCATTTTTCTATAAATGTCTCTAGTTTATCATTCTTTATGGTTGAGTAGTACTCCACTTTGTAAAAAAAATCAAACACATTTTCTTCATCCAGTCTCCAGTTGATGAGCAATTGGGATGTTACCAAGTTTTAGCTATTGAAAACTGATGCTGAATTTTCGTAAATGAGTAATATATCTATTTTCAAAGTTTTAAGATAATAAATTCAAGCTTCTAATACACTTATCGGATATCTGTAGGCCCAAGCTCAGAGCAATGTGTTTTAGAAAATTCACTTTTAAGTCCCTTAATGATTTTGAAGAAAACACAAATCATGGTTTTAAAGAATAACAGGTTAAGAGTGCAGCATTTTGTTTGTCTTTTTCTCTATAGAGGTCTATGGCTATGTTCTTATTTGATCAGTCATGATGACATTAAGATATGGAGTGAAGAGTAGACAGTTTTTGGTTTATTTCCTTACTCAAATGTACTTGTAAAGCAGGGATAGTTATCTGTTTTGTTGGTCTTAGTAGATATGTGTCAAGTCCTAAATTTAGGAGAGAGACGTAGAGACTGCAGGTTTAAGAACCACTGGTACATAGATGATGGATCTATTTTTAACATATGTAAGTGTGCCCAGAGAGACTGTATAGAATTAGTAGAAAAGAGGTCTGAGAATGAAACTTTGGGAGACTGCAGTTCACTGGGAGAAGTAAAGCAAAGAATAAATGAGGAATAACAGTGAATCTATTGCAAAATCATGAAGAAATGAATGACTGAATGATATCATGGAAGCTAATGAAAGCTTTTCTAAGGGAGCAAAGACAAGAAAATCAAATGCCAATAAGATTGATGGAGAGAAATAGATACTACTTAATTTGTATATTGGATCCATGTTTTCAGTAGAGGTGTGAAGTTGGCAGTCAGATTATTGTATGTGGAAAAAATGAGAGGTAGCTTTCCCTTTCAAGAACTTAATGTGTAAGAAGAATGAAAGAGAAGTAGAATTAAAGAAATATTTTTATTTTCTTTTCAGAATAAAAATAGTTGAATATATTGGACACAGAGGAGAAAAAAAGGAAAATAAAATAAGTTGTGTAGAAAATGGATGAAAATGAGAGTAAGGGGGAAAAGCTTGTCTTGGTAAGAAGGAGGACTCTGTCTACTGGGACAGGGAAACAAATACATTTTTCAGTGAAACTAGAAATCATAGGAAGTATAAAGGAAAATAATTGGCATAAGCACATGCATAATTAACTCTCCTTTCTTTTTGTAGAGGGGACAGGTATGAAACAATAACTGAATCCAGTAAGTATTAATTTGTTACTATTTTAAAAAAGTTAATGTGATGCTATAAGTAAACTTTATTAAGAACACATAGGAACTATGGACGCCTATAGCTCAGGTTGTTTTGAATTTCTGTAAATTCATTATCTTAAATTCTGAGATTTGGGCCAGGGACCTAGGTCAATGGTTCTGCTGCTTGCCTTGCAAGTGCAAGAATCTCAGTTTGACCCCTGGTACAAAAAAAAATTCTGAGATCTTAGGAAAGTGAAAATTTTCTAAATATTTTTACATAGTATTATTCTCTATGTTAAAGTCATTGTGTAGGATTAGATTTGAAATTTGCTGCAATTAAATGTCTGTAGTCTATATCATTCAATAAGTGTTACTTATATAAAGTTTATTATGTTGCAGGCGACAGCATACTAGTGATACTCCATATATAATGATTTTTGTGAAAGAGAACTTTTATAAACTTATGTGATGATGGCATTTTAAATGAGGGTTTTAATGACACAAGAAATAAAATATAGTATTCAAAATTAAAATTTCGCAGCCAAAACAATATATTTTGCATTGATTTCCCCTATAATCTTAATAACAGAAATACTAGCCTTCTTTTTAGATATCTGTTTTCTTCTTAAAACTCTTATTTTAAAAATCTCTTTTAATGAATTTCTTGTGATGTATTATATTTACTTAATATTTCTCAAGTTACTTTCAAAATTGTTATCTTTCTATGCAATATGTGATCCTGAAAACATAAGTGCAACCAATAAATGATTTCTACAATCTCTGGACTTTTAGAATAAGGAAATGTCAGGTAAATCCTGTTGCTTATAAGGGGAAAAAATAGATGAAAAAGGTGAGAAATAGTATGCATTTGAAGAAAAGAATGAGTGCACCTCAAAAGAAGTACCTTTCATTTATAGATTTATCTATTTTCTTCTCCAAATTACATTTGTGTTATTTAACGTTTTAGCAAATTTCTGAAACCCGTGCTTTAGAATGCAATACATGCCGCATGAAAAAATAGTGGTGGTCCATGAAATAATCAATTTTATTTATTGGAAGGATATTTTGAAAATATGCGCACATTCCAGTTTAGAAACACTAACAGATGGAGCAGTATTAAAATTTTTGTAATTAAAGAGTACACAATAACAGAAATGTAATTAATATGTAATTCCATCATTTGAAATCTACCTGAAATAATATGGTTCAGTGAATTATTGTATAATGCAATTATACAGTGCATAAATACAATTTTCTAAATGTCCCATACTGAGTTTTATAAGCAAAATTATTTTGTCTGCATTGTAAATCTTCATGCTGTATTTTGGATTTGATTTACACGTGAAAGTTCCACTCAGAGTCAATTAAAAGAAAATTAGAAGAATGAGAATGAAGCCTTTTAAATGTAGGTGATACTGCATTTGTTATCTCTGCTTGATAGACTAAGTAGTATTCAAATCAGAACAAAAACATGCCTAAGCCCTACAGAGACATTGGGATGATCACTGGGGACTTATTTACAAATTGTATAGGGAAGGATATTTCCTAAGAAAGAAATCATCTCCCAATAAACAGAACCTTGATGACTTAATAATATGTTCAAGGAGAATTGCCTATTGCAATAAAAATGATTTTCAGTAAACCATGGCATATGAAATCAGATTATTCTTCAGCCAAATTCCCACAGTTCCATGCTGCATTCTCATGAAGGGGACCTGTTGTAAGAAGTAAAATGTACAGGACTTGTTCTACTGAAATCTTCATAATGAATACACAAGCTGAAGTGCAACATTGAGAGAAGCATAATTAGGAACTAAGGAGATAGAAGACTTACTGATGAATAGGCATGTATATGTATAACGACATTAGCCCTTTTTTTCTCGTTGAGTTTATTGGTACATTTTAGGTATACAGTACAGTTACATTCATCATTGGGATCTTGTATCTTTACATGACAGGTCTTGGTTCTCAATTTTTCCCCTTATCCCTGCCCTCTCTTCACCCGCTTCTTCCTTCCCTATTTACACTTTTAGCAGAGTAGCTGGATACAAGGTCAACACTCAAAAATCAATAGCCTTCTGTACACAAATAACAGACTCACTGAGAGAGAAATTAGGAAAACAATTCCTTTCACAACAGCATCCAAAATAATGAAGCATCAAGGAATAAATCTAATGAAAGAAGCAAAATACCTCTGCACTGAAAACTACAGAACTCTAAAAAATGAAATTGAAGAGGATATAAGAAAATGGAAAGATATACCCTGCCCCTGGGTAGGGTAGGAAGAATCATCCTAGTGAAAATGGCCATACTACCAAAACTGCTATACAGATTCAATACAGTGCGGATTGAAATTCCAACACTATATTTCACAGAACTACAAAAAAAAGAATACAAAAATTCATTTGGAACCAGAGGAGACCTAGAAGAGCAAAAGCCACCCTAGGAAACAGACACATGGCAGTGGGTATAACAATTCCCACTTTGAAACTATACAAAGCCACTGTGATAAAAACACCATGGTATTGGCAAAGAAATAGACCTGAGAATCAGTGGGATAGATTGGAAGATACAAAAACAACTCCAGATGTACTCAGCTACCTCGTCTTTGACAAAGGAGCCAACCATCCTCACTTGAGGAAAGATAGCCTCTTTAATAAATGGTGTTGGAAAAACTGGATTTCAACCTGCCAAAGATTAAAAGTAGACCCTTATCTTTCACCGTGCACTACACTAAAATCCAAGTGGATTAAAGATCTAAATATTAAGAAAAGAGTCACTAAATTTGCTGGAAGATAAGTTAGGCAGAACTCTTGAAGACATTGGCATAGGAAAAGACTTTATGAACAAATCCTCAGTAGCAGAGGAACTAGCAGAAAGAATCAACAACTGGGATCTCATCTTATTAAAAAGCTTCTGTTCTGCAAAGAAACAATCAACAGAACTAAGAGACAACCTACAGTGTGGGGAAAAAAATTTTTGCATTAGCCTTTTTAGAGAGGTGGACCAGAAAACAGGTAGGAAATCCACTGTGCTACTGTAGTTGTGCAGCATTGGAATTTGGCAGCCTCAAAATGAAGAGAAGAAAATGTTCAGTGAAAATTTGTATATGTCAGGACTATTTTGTGAATGCATGTGAAACACTCTGAGAATATCCCCAGAAATTTATGTAAGAGAAACTTGAAAAACCTGGAGCTTCCACAATACATGGGAATCATGCCAGAATAAACACTGTTACTATTAATGTAACATTGTACCAACTAATGTACTAATTAACTAATGTATTATTAATGTTACATTGTAAAAATGAAAAGTAATTATTTTTGCTTGTTCCTTTTCTATATTTTACAAAAGGTAGATTGAAAATTAAGTAGATATTTAAATTAATCTTTTAGAGACAAAATTTTCATTATGGAGAAAGAGTAGAAAACACCTACAATAATTTTAACCACAAACTTAAATTTCTACAAGATTAAAACATGCAGTTCTAGCATCTGACAGCCATCTTCATCTATCAGTGAAACTAAGGACAACTGGTGAAGTGGAAGCTGCCCCAAAACTGTAGACCTAGTTTCCTGGGTGTTGGCAAATACTCCTTTGTCCTTCTGACTTGTTTTTCAATCTCTTTTTCTTGTTTCTTTTTTGAATTTTTCTCTTTTCCTTTTTGATTTTTCTCTCTTTAATTATTTCTCTCCTCATTTTAGTATCTCTGTATGTTTAGATATAGATATAGATCTTTCTTTATTTCTTTTCTTAAATTAATTTTTGGTACATATTAGGTATACAATATAATGACATTCATCATTGGAAATTTGTACCATTGTGTAATATATCTTAGTTCTTATTTTTCCCCATTCTCTTGCCTTTCCTTAAACCCCTCCACCCCTCTATATTTACAAAGACTTTTTTTCATTTTTTCCTTTTCTAATATGCATTTAATTCCCTTTTTTCCTTCCCCAACCCCTCCAATTTCCCCTCCCCCTTTGGAACTTTTCTTCCTATTTCACATTATCTACTGTGCCTTTTGAGGTCCCATTTGACCCAGATATCACCCTACTAGGTATTTTCCCAAAAGAGTTAAAGGAATCATACCACAGTGCACTCACATTCGTAGCAGCACAGTTGGTAAGAGCTAAAACTTGGAAATAGCCCTATTGCCATCAACTGGAGCTGGGATATAGAAAATGTGTTTTTTTTTTAAAAAACAAAATGTACTTTTACTCAGTCATAAAGACTGAGATATTAGTGACATTTATAGCTAACTGGATGCACATTGAGGTGATACAGTTAAGTGAAATAAATAGGACAGATACATGTAAATAAGGATCTCTGTAAATATTTTTATTCCATATGTTTTTATTTCTTATTTCTTACCAGCATTTCCTCTTACCTTTCCTAATTCTATAATCATCCTTCTACTCCCCAATAAGATCCTTTGCACATTTCTGTTTTCTCTTCTCATATCATAAAGTTTATGATTTCAGAGTTTTCCTCTTTCATTCCTGCATCCCAACTCCGATACATTTTAAATTATAACCACAAACATTTCTTAATCTTCTGATGGTTAAATCTGTAAATTTACTATTGAAATCTTTTCTATCATAATCAAAGTTACACATGTTGCATTTAGTGCATATTATCTGTAAGTCAATACCTAGGTTGCATTAATGTTCACATTGTAACTGATTATTTCCTCACTAGGATTAAGGGAGGTACATATTTATGATATGTTAATATCTAATTTATTTTGGACACTGTTACTGTACCTGATTCATATATATTAACAGGGTCACATAATTATTATTATTTATGTGTAAGGCATTCCTCAAATTGCATTTGAGACATTAACAATGCTAATGTACATTCTCAGGGAATGTCATTATTGGGCTAATTATACTGCATCTTGTTCTTCCAAATTAACTAAGGTTATCAGATCTTGGGGCTGTGGCAAAGGATCATAGTTACAAAATTACATATCTGAGAACTAACTGAAGAGATCTCTACACTAGCAGCAAAATCTTTCATATATAAGCATCCACAATAAACAAGAACAGTGGAAACATGAGAAGAAGCGAAAACTAAATGCCTTCCTAAACACTCAACTCTTCTGCAGCTAGTTAATTTTAGCACAGAAGAGAATAGCATAAGCTTCATGGTTAAATCACTTGAAAAGACAGGAGAGGTTAGAAAATAGCTCAAAGAGGTACTCAGATTAGAGAATAGATAACTAAACAGATAATTTTCTAGGACCACTGAAAAGGACCCTGATTTCTGCTCAGTGCTATGACACAAGGCAAGAAGAATAACATAGAGACAGAATCAAAGAGAAATGAATGAGGCTACATAGTGAGCTCCAGGTCAGTCTCACTACACAGTGAGACCCTGTCTCAAACAAACAAACAAACAAAGAGATATAGGTTAACTTGTTTTTTTAGTTAAGAAGGTTTTAATTTTGGGAATAGAATTTGAGTGTAAGTCATCCTGACCTTGGCTGCCATGTAATTTCATATTAAGCCCCACAGATTCAGGGGAGTTTTCTCTGGTGTCTGCTGTGCCCATTGGTGCAGATGTGCTAACCTTCACACCTTTCATAGTGTAGTAATGAGACAGGTAGGCTTTGCTCAAACTCACTTCTTGAAAGAAGCCTATTGTGGGCTTAACTCTTTACAGCCTGCACCACTTACAGCCTGCTTTGGGCATAATCAACAGGGTGGTTTCCTCAATTAAAAATCATATTGAAATTATGGGCAGCAGAGCTGACTGATGTGAGGACAGAATTTTAGAATAATATGATGCCTTCAAAGAACATTTATTTGGGCCAGAGATTTAGCTCAGTGGTTCCTCCGCCTACCTTGCAAGCGCAAGGACCCAAGTTTGATCCCCAGTACCAAAAAATAAATAAAATAAAATAAAATAAAATAAATCAAAGAACATTTATTTGAAAACACCATTAAAACAAAAAGTGAATAAGAGGGCTGGGGAATTAGCTCAGTGGTTCCACCACCTGCCTCGTAAGCACAAGGATGAGAGTTTGATTCCCAGTACCAAAAAACAAAACAAAACAAAGTGAATAAGAAATATGAATCCAAAAACTACTAGATGATGCAAAGAAGACTAATCTGAGAGTAACTGTTATTGTTGAATAATAGGAATGTAGCACAAATGAAATAAAAACCATTCACAGAAATAATGGCAGGAAATCTCCCATATGTAGGAAAATAAATAAATGTGCAGAAAAGTTAGACATATATAAAGCCAGTCATGATCAAAAGAGAAACTCTCTGTGTCATATTATACTCAAAGTACCAGAAGTCCATCACAGGGATACAATCGTTAAAATGGTTAGAGAAAGGCAACAAACTACATATGAATTTTAACTGATTAGAGTTATAGCACTTCTCTACACAAAATTTAAAGGCCATGTGGGTTAGGAACAAAGTGTTTCAAACCCCCAACATTGATGGAAATGAACGATATTTCCATGACAAGGTGCACCTTAAGAAATTCATGACCATCAAATTAGCATTATAACAAACCTCAAAGATATCTTAGAGACAATTAAGCCAAAAGTGCCAATAATTCAAAAAGCATGAGTACATCTTCTATGATAAATGGCTAAGAAAAGTGGAAAAATGAAGAAATCAGCAACAGGAAAGTAATGCAAAGAAGGAAGCAGTCAGTACCTTTCAATAATAAATCTCATTGCGATTGTTATCAATGCCTCTATTAAAAGACACATTTTGGAATAATTACACAAGAAAAAATACCCAACAATATGCAGTATACAAGAAATACTTAATTTTTTTTATTTCTAGGAATTATTTTGTTTTTCTTTTTTTTTCGTTTTTTTTTTCTTTTATTGAGTTTATTGGTACATTTAAATTATACAGTACAATTACGTTCATGATTGGGATCTTGTATCTTTACATGACAGGTCCTGGTTCTCATTTTTTCCCCTTGTCTGTGCCCTCCCTTCACCCCCCTCCACTCCCCATTTACAACACTTTACTTCCATTTTTTAATTTTTTCATATTTTTTCTTTTCCCTTATTACCTTTCCCATACCCTTCCCATTTTCCCTACACTTTTAGCCCTTTTCTTCCTATTTCACATGGTCAATTATCTCATTAGGATCTTATGTATAATTATAGTTTTTCACATCAGAGAAACTATTCGATATTTACACATGTGTGACTTATTTATTTCACTTAGGAGGATATCCTCAATATGTATCCATTTTCCTGTGAATGACTCTAATTTCTCATTCTTTATGGCTGAGTAGTATTCCATTTCATAGAAAAACCACATCTTCTTTATCCATTTTCCCAGTGATGAGCCAAATGGGCTGTTTCCAAGTTTTAGCTATTACAAACTGTGCTGCTATAAACATGGGTGTGCATATATCACTGTGATATGATTTTTAAAATTATTTTAGAAAGATACCCAGTAGAGGGATGGCTGGGTCAAATGGAAATTCTAGTCCCAGCTCTTTGAGGTATCTCCATAATAATTTCCATAGTGGTTGCACCAGTCTGCACTCCCACCAATAGTGGAGAAGGGTTCCTTTCTCCCCACAACCCTGCCAACATTTGTTATTGATTGATTTCTTGATAGCAGCCATTCTTTGTGGGGTGAGGTGAAGTCTCAGTGTTGTTTTCATCTGTAACTCTCGAATGACTAGCGATGTGGAACAATTTTTCATATATTTACTTGCTGCTTTTACTTCTTTGCCTAAGAAATGTCTGTTCATTTTAGATGCCCATTTATGAATTGGGTCTTTATATTTGGGAGGCTGACTGTTTTGAGTTCTTTATATATTCTCAATAGAAGTCCTTTGTCTGAGGAGCAGCTGGTAAAAGCTTTTTCCAACTTTGTAGGTTGTCTCTTAGTTCTGTTGATGGTTTCTTTTGAAGTACAGAAGCTTTTTAATAAGATGAGATCCCACTTGTTGATTCTTTGTGCTAGTTCCAGTACTACTGAGGATTTGTTCATAAAGTCTTTTCCTATGCTAATGTCTTCAAGAGTTCTGCCTAACTTATCTTCCAGGAAGTTTAGTGTTTCTGTTTTAATGTTTTGATCCTCAATCCACTTGGATTTTAATTTAGTGCATGGTGAAAAATAAGAGTCCAAGTTTAATCTTTGGCAGGTTGAAATCCAGTTTTTCCAACACCATTTATTAAAGAGGCTATCTTTCCTCCACTGAGGATGGTTAGATCCTTTGTCAAAGATGAGGTAGCTGAGAACATCTGGATTTGTTTTTGTGTCTTCCATTCTGTTCCACTGATCTTCAGATGTGTTTCTTTGTCAGTACCATGCTGTTTTTATCACAGTGGCTTTGTAGTACAGTTTCAAATTGGGAATTGTTATATCCACTGCCATGTGTTTGTTGCCTAGGATGGCTTTTAATATTCTAGATCTCTTGTGGTTACAAATGAATTTTTGGATTCTTTCTTCTAGTTCTGTGACATATAGTGTTGGAAATTCAGTTGGCATTGTATTGAATCTGTATAGCAGTTTTGGTAGTATGGCTATTTTCACTATGTTGATTCTTCCTACCCAGGAGCAGTGGATATCTTTCCATTTTCTTATATCCTCTTTGAACTCTTTTTTCAGAGTGCTGTAGTTTTCAGTGTAGAGGTCTTTTGTTTCTTTTGTTAGGTTGATTCCAAGATACTTCATTTTTTGTATGCTATTGTGAAAGGAATTGTTTCCCTAATTTCTCTCTCAGTGAGTCTATTATTTGTTTACAAGAAGTGTATTGATTTTGGGGTGTTGACCTTGTATCCTGCTGCTCTGCTAAAAGTGTCAATATAGTCTTGAAGTCTTTTGGTGGAGTTTTTTGGGCCTTCACTGAGCAGTACTATTTTCATTTCTAGTGCTGTATATTGAATCTAGGATCTTGCATATGCTAGAAAATTACTCTACCATTGTTAAACATCTAGTCATAGTAAATGTGTATTTTAAAGATCATTGTAAACTCTAGCTCAGAGACAGTTTTTCTTTTACATTTTCCCCATGCTCTTAGTACTTTATTTTAAATATAATGAATATTTATTGTGGTGTTAAAAGTAGTCAGATTTCATGATCTATGTTTCACTTTATTATTTCTGTGTTTCAACCATGTGCATAGCACTGGTGATATAAAAGTGAAAAAGAATGTCCTTAGTGGAATTTAGTTTAGAATTGGGACACAGTTATGTAAAGGCATCCAATCAGCCTGTTAAGAGATGTAAAGGCAATACCAGGTAGAAAGGGAATTCATAGAAAATATTGAATGCCTATCGAGAAAGTGAGACAAGCATTTTTTGGATATTTTGGTGATGTTTATTTGGTAGTAAGTAGGATGGTAAAGATGACCAGGAAAATGGTATAGATAGTCCACCTCTGAATAAATGAAAACCAACTGTACTGTATTTCCTGACTTGAAGTAGCACTGGAGGTGAATGACAAATTCCCCCTCAGAGCTTACTTCAAATATATGAAATATAAGTGATTTTTTTGTCCTTGCAAATAAATTTCTGGTGAGACTCAATGCTCACTGAGTATAATAAACTGAGATGAAAGCTTAAAATATATGATGGAACCTCATTTCTTTTACTAATTTTTTCATACAATTCGTCTTTGAGTATATTAAAAACATCAGTAATCATTCTTCACTGAAGTTAGATTTTTAACACTGCAATGTAATGTGAATGTTCTGGTAAACAGTATTCCTTATCTTTAGGAAAACTAACTGGAAAAAAGCCCTATTACTAGTAACTTTTAAAGTTTTTACTTAAATGAAAATGTGAAGGTTACTGAAATTTTTCATATTTTATTTGTATCAATTGAAAAGTTCAAAGAAACAGTCTATGGATGGGATAATTTTTGGTAAGTCTTATAGTGTAAGAAAAATATTATAAGTACAAAATGAAAGTGGTGCCTTCTGCTTAAAGAACAGATGTTTTAATTATTAAGATTTGCCTTAAAAAAAACTTTAAAGATTTCTGGAGTTAAAAAAGACAGCAGGACTTTTAGACATTAATTGCTGCTTTGGGATAATTGTGTAAATAAAATCTCCGTGCAGTCTGCAAGTCTTTGCTGCCATCTATTGGATTTCTAAGATACCTGAAATTGCTTTCTAGTGATAAAGGGGAAAATGAAACTAGAATAAAACTAAATGAATTTCAGCAGGCATCCAATTCATCAGCTGGCCTCCACTTTCCAGTCACTTATCAAATTATTTTTAAAACAGCCACATAACCTAGCAGAAGCACAGACATATGTGTGTAGGGAGTTTCCACATTTCATAATTTTGATGTCATTGGCCCATTATACATAGGAAAATGTTCAAGCAAATAAAGTACACATCAAATCAGAATGTTTTTTCCTTCAAAATAATCAAAACAAAATCACATTTAACATGTTTCTGAATAAATCTTTGTATAAAACTAATAAATGATTTTAAACAAAGTCCATGCGTTGCTGAGATAGTTATTGTAAGGGTAAAAAAGCAAAATCTGCAATCATATTCTACTTGGCATGCATGAAGTGAAGGACAGGATTTCTTACTTCACAAATTGGTCTTTGCTAATTTTCTTCTTTTCCTATACCCTGCTTGCTTATATTTTCAGCATAAACTAAGGAAACCTGCTTCGTACCTTGAAGATCCACTTAATCTGTTGTGAAGATAATAATAAGAAAGAAATCCAGCAACAAAGGACATTTCAAATAGTGTCATCATTCCCTGGTTTTATTTATAATTCAAAATGAAAACTTCCCATACCTCACTGCACTTTTATCATCCCTTCTTGACCAGCTCACTCCTTTTGAATGCTGAGGTATATAATTAAGCTATACTTTAGCTTTTTAATCATTGACTTTTCTGAAAGATTAACTGCAACAAGTAAATTCATCAAATTAATTTTACATGTTAACACCTTTCTTAGAAATACAATATTGAATTCCTATAAAAATTGAAAAACTCAAATTACCCCAAATAAATATGTACATGTAAATAGAAAAATCCATGATCTTCACCATAATTATGCCTATTTTAGATACTCTTAATAAAATGAAATATAATACTTTCTACAATATTTGTCATATGATCCTTCATAAATAGCCTAGAATATGTTATAAAAATTCATTGCAGTGATCCTTTCCAGTTGTTGCATCATGATTATACTAAGTAAAGGTTATAACAAATATTCACATTGAGACAGTTGATAAGCCAATTTTTTTCCCAGAACTCAACTGTCATATTTTATTCCAATGCTTATTTCAACCTTGAAAGAATTAACAGAAAAAATAGTAAAGCTCTGCATATTTCAATCATAGCTACTGTTTCTCTAAAGATATATTAATTAAATAACTTTATTTCCTAAAAGTAATATTTGTTTCATTTGAGTCTTTTCTCTCTTTTTTGAGAAAGTTGGCTAAGTGTTCATCAATTGTGTTTAATTTTTAAAGAACCATTGTAGCCACTCTTGTTCAATATAGTTCTGGAAACATTAGTCAACACTTAAAAACTAATAACATTCCTATACACAAATAACAAACTCCCTGAGAGACAAATTAGTGAAACAACATCTTTCATTGAGGCATAAAAAAATGAATACTTAGGAATCAGTTTTACAAAGGGGGTAAAAAAGCTTTACATTGAAAATTACAGTTCTCTGAAAAGGGAAATTAAAGTGGATATCACAAAATGGAAATAAATTCCTTGCTTGTATGTAGGAAGAACCAACACAGTGAAGATGACCATATTTCCAAAATTGTTACACAGATTTAATACAGTATCAATCAAAATACCATTCACATACCTCACAGAACTAGAGAAATCATTTCCAAAATTCAATTGCAATCAAAAGAGACCCAGAATAGAAAAATAATTCTGGGCAGCCAAGGCAAGGCAGGCAGCATCACAATCCCTGCCTTGAAATTATACTACAGAGCTTCTGTGATAAAAACAGCATGGTAATGGTAGAAAAGAGAACTCTGGATCAATAGAACAGACTAGAAATCCAGAAAGAACCTCAAATACACTGAAGCACATCATTTTCAACAGAGTCCAAACATGTTCACAGTAGGAGAGATAACCTTTCTAATAAATGGTTCTAAAAATACTGGATTTTTACATGCCAAAGACTAAAACTAGAACCATGTTTCTCACCATGCACTAAGCTAAAATCAAAGTGAATCAAAGATATTAATATTAAAATAGAAACACTAAATCAGCTGGAAAAGACAATAGGTAGGAGGCTTGAGCACATCAGCATATGTAAAGACTCCATGAACAAAACAAAGAATCAACAACTTTTTATTTAAAATCTTTTTGCACAGCAAAATAATCACCAACAGAATAACAAGACAACATATAGCATGGAGAAAAATTTTAGCCAGCAGTTCCTTAAATTAAGGACTATTATCTAGATCATATAATGAATTGAAAAAAATCACCCCACCCAAATTCAAAGATAAAATGCAAAAGTCAACACCTGAGATGAATAAACACTTCTCAGGTGAAGAAGTATAAACAGCCAATAAATACATGAAAAAAATGTTTACTAACACTGGTCATTCTAGAGATGCAAATTAAACCAATGCTGAGATTCCATCTTATTCCAGAAAGAATGGCTATTATCAAGAAATCAATCAACAAAAATTTTGGACTAGGCTGTCTGGCGAAAGGAAGACTTTCCCACTCTTGGTAGGAGTGTAGACTATGCAACCACTGTGGAAATCAGTGTGGATATTCCTCAAATAACTGGGATAGATATTCCCATATGACCCATCTATTCCTCTTCTGCCTATTTTCAAAAAAGAGTTAAAAACATCGTGTTTGTAGTTGAACAGTTTGTAATAGCTACATCGTGGGAAAAAAATAAATGCCCATGAACTGATGAATGAATAAAAAAGACATATTATTATTTTTTAAATATTTTTCCTCATTGAGTTTGTTGGTACCTTTTAGGTATACAGTACAGTTACATTCATCATCATGATCTTGCACCTTTACATGACAGGTCTTGGTTCTCACTTTTTCCCCTTACCCCTGCCCTCCCTTCACCCCCTCCGCCACTCCCCATTTACCAACACTTTATTTCCATATTTTTATTTTCTCCTGTTTTTTTTTCTTTTCCCTTATTTCCTTTCCCCTACCCTTCCCACTTCCCCTAAACCTTTAGCCCTTTTCTTCCTATTTCACATTGTCAATTATACCATTAGGATCCTATATACAAGAATAGTTTTTCACACCAGAGAAACTATTTGGTATTTATACATGTGTGACTTATTTATTTCACTTAGAAGCATATCCTCAATATGTATCCATTTTAAAAAGATATATTTTTTATATAGCAGAATATTATTTAGCCATAAAGAAGAAAAAACTTGGATGCACCTTGAAAACATGCTCTTAAGTAAAATAAATGTAACACACATTTGTAAATGTGCAAATACCACATTGTCTGGTGTGAGAAACTGAAAGTAAAAATTATAACAAAAAATGATAAACATTGGGAAATGGAAATTGTTCAAAATTATACTAAATGTGAGATACTTTGTCAATATTTAAAATGCTTTATGTAAAAAAATTATAGTATTATTAGGCAATGATCTCAGAAATATATTAGCAAAGAAAAACATATTCTTTTAAGAACATTTTGCACAGTGTATTTACCATAGTTGTCCTCTAATAAATTTTGTTATGAAAACTTATTGTTAATGGAATGTCTGTTATATTTTATTTGTTAATATTTTATTGCAATATATTAAAATTTATTAAAAATGTAAAAAGAACTGCTCAAACAAGTACTTGACAGTCTTATTCATAACAAAGAGAAAGTGAACACAAATGGAATGTTTATCAATAAATTGATAAATTGTGGTACATACATACCACAGAATATTGCATAGAAATATTTAAAGTATCGATATGTGTTGCAATGTAATTTAACCTCGAAATTAATATATTAAAGTGAATGAAACCAGGCATGAAAGGTAACATATTATATGATTTTATTTGTATTAAATATTCAGAATAAACAAAGCAGTAAAGGAAACATGCAGTTTGGGGATGACCAGGGACTGAGAAAGGGGTGAAACTTGAAATAAATTTCTTAATGTTTAAGGAATTTTACTGTGAAATGATACAGATGTTTTGGGACAAGATAGAGATTCTGGTACACAAGGATAAGAAACATTACTAAATTGTTCATTTAAGACAGTTAATTTCATGTTATATAAGTTTTACCTCAATAAGTAATTTTAAAAAGTATCCCCATTGTACTCAATGTGCCTCTCCAGCTCAGAAAGCTTGGTCCGGTCCTATCGTTATGATGTGTTGAGGTTTAAGGATTATAGCTTAGTAGTTGAGCACTTACCTAGCAAGCATGAAGCCCTAGGGCCAATCTCCAGAACCCCCTACAAAATAAGAATTTCCAGAACTACTTAGAGGTAGATGACAGTGAATAATGATTAGGATATAGGGGTACCAACATCATAAATGCATTAATTTCATTTTACAAAAATACCATCATGGGACTTGATTAGTACAGTAAGAGTTGACTGGCAGATGTTCTGACACTTCTTATTCTTCGGTCTTATACATGTGGCTATATCCCATTCTTCTTTTCTGCCATGTGGTGATACAACTAGAAGGTTAAGATACCCATGTCTTTGTGTTTGAGCCCCTTATCCCTACAGACATGAACCAAATGACCCTCTGTATTTTGTGATATAGCTAGCCTAAGATACTTTGCTGTAATAAGGCAACACAGATTAACACAGTGGCAGAAGACTGATTTCATCCCATCTCATCCCATTTTATCATTTAGGATTAAAAAACTCAAGAAAAATATTCAAATTTTAAAAAATGTGTCATTAGTTACTTATTTTACTGTTTACATGCTTCATTTCTACAAAACCAAAGTATGTCACTGAAGTTTTACTTCCACCACTCTTTAGAACTTTTTATTTGATCAACTCTTTTGGTGAAATTCAAAAGGTATTATCTCCTTACTGTTGTTTACTATGCATCAGGGTAATTATGATTTTCATAGATAAAAATATACATTGTAATTCCCTACCTAGAAGTAATGCAATAAGTTTGATTTTAATTGTTATCATTACATTAGTAAGATAGGCATTATTTTACCTTTTGTGCAATGTAACTTTATATAAAAAAGTTGGTTTCCAAAAGCTAATTTTGGAATTTTTACAAACAAAATAATTTTAATTAATTAATTTTATTGCTACATTTGAGGTATACAATGTAATGACATTCATCATTGGAAAATTTCACGTTTATATAATCCATTTTTGTCTTATTTTTCCACATTTCTCTGCCCTCCCTTCAACCCCTCCACCCCTCCTTATCTACAAAGACTTTCTTTCAATTCATTCTTTTTTTTTTTGGTACTGGGGATTGAACTTGAGCTTGCAAGGCAGGCGGTAGCACCACTGAGCTAAATCCACAGCCATCCATTTTTTCTTTTTCTCATGTTAATTTCATTCCCATCTTTTTTCTACTACACACCCCAATTCTCATTCCCCTTTGCATCTTTTCTTCCTATTTCACATTATCTATTACAACTTTTAGTCCTTATTTACACTTTCAGTATCTCACATTAGAGAAACTATTTGGTGTTTACACATATGTGTCCTATTGATTTCACTTAAGAGTATCACCTCAAATATTTTTGGTTCTTATGTATAATGCTAGAAGTCATATGAATTATAATTATCACTTTTAAAGAAATATATTTAATTGAGTAAATGATGGCACTGCTGAATAGTATATAGACTTCTAATGTAATCTTTATTTTGTTTACTATAAAGATCTTTTTTCCTTTCATTGTTCTTTTTCAAATTAGTTCCATGTGGCAGACATATTAATAAGAAAATTCTTAAGAATATAATAGTTTAAAGTTTTATATTGCTAAAGTTTTTAGATTTTATATCTATTTTCAAATAGATTTTTCCAAGATATCTAAGCTTCCAGCAGATTTTTTTGTTTGTTTGTTTTTTGAGACAGGGTCTCACTATGTAGTTAAGGCTGACCCGGAACTCACTATGTAGCCCAGGCTGGTCTCAAACTCACAATGATCCTCCTGCCTCAGCCTCCCGAGTGCTGGGGTTACAGGCGTGTGCCACCATGCATGGCCTTCCAGTAGATTTTTATAAGGGGGAAATTACTCTATATTGCAGATAGTTTTTTCCTTAGGTCTAACAATTATTAGATCACTAAGTTTTAGAGTTGATTACATTTCACTATGTAGCCCAGGCTGGTCTCAAACTCACAATGATCCTCCTGCCTCAGCCTCCCGAGTGCTGGGGTTACAGGCGTGTGCCACCATGCATGGCCTTCCAGTAGATTTTTATAAGGGGGAAATTACTCTATATTGCAGATAGTTTTTTCCTTAGGTCTAACAATTATTAGATCACTAAGTTTTAGAGTTGATTACATTTTATATATATATATATATATAGTATTTTTGTATTAACTTAAGCTATATGGTCAATTGTATTTCTTTGCATAATCTCACTAACTCTCATGGTCTAAGTCTGCATTATTTAACATACACTTCTTTGTAATCTTTTTTTTAACTTCCTTTACTTATCATAAGGAAAGAAAATGAAATTGGGTGAATGTAACAAGTTGTAGAGCAGAGTGTATTATAGCATTCTATTTATTTAAAAAAAAAACTCTTAGAGGACACATATAGGGCTTAGAAATGGATATTTCTAGAATAGAAGCCAGAGACTCCAGGTGGGGAGAATATTCTTACTTTCACGTATGTGTACAAATTTCACTTTGATGAATACATAACTTCTTTTAAAAAAAAATAATTTTATTTGTACATTTAATGTATACAAAATAATGACATTCATTGTTGGAAATTTGTACCTTTACATAATTAACCTTGGTTCTTTTTTCTCCCAATTCTCTTTTCCTCCCTTCAATCCATCACTCTGACCTTATGTAGACTTTGTTTAAATTATTTTTCATTTTCTCATATTAATTCCATTCCCTTCTTTCCTTTCCCCTACCTAACCATTTTCCCTTTCCACATTGTCCCACTTCTTCCTATTTCACATTATCTCTTATATCTTTTGGCCCTCATTAACACTTTCAGTTTCTCACACCAGAGAAACTATTCAGTATTTACATGCGTGTGTCCTATTTATGACACTTAAGAGAGTCACCCCAATGTGAAACCATTTAGCTATAAATGTCTCTAATATATCATTCTTATTGCTGAGTAGTACTCCATTTTATTAAAAAAAAAACACACATTTTCTTTATCCAGTCTCCTGTTGCTGGGCATTTGAGCTGCTTCCAAGTTTTAGCTATTACAAATCGTGCTGCTATGAACATGGGGTCCAAATATATCACTATGGTATGATACTTTTAATTCTTTAGGAAGGATATCCATCAGGAGAATAGCTGGGACAAATGGGACTTCCAGTCCTAGTTCTATGAGATATCTCCATACTGCTTTCCACAGTGATTGCACCAGTCCACACTCCCAGCAGCAGTGAAGCAGTGTTCTTCTCTCCGCACAGCCCTGCCAGCATTTGTTGTTGGTTGATTTCATGATACCAGCCCTTCTTTATGGGGTGTTGTAGAATCTCAGTGTTGTTTTCATTTTCATTTCTTGAATGACCATGTTGTTGAACATTTTTTCATGTTTATTTGCTACTTCTTTGTCTGAGAAATATCTGTTCATTTCAGATGCTAATTTTGGGATTGATTCTTTAAATTAGCAAGGTCTAAATTTTTAAAGTTAATTATATATTCTATTTAATAGCCCTTTGTCCAAGGAACAGCCTGTGAAAATTTTTTTCCCACTTTGTGGGTTGTCTTTTCACACTGTTGGTCATTTTTGTTGCTGTGCAGAAGCTTTTTATTAAGAACACATTTCATTTGTTGACTGTCAACTCACACACAACTGAGGTTTTATTCATAAAATCTTTTCCTGTGCCAATGTCTTCAAGAGTTCTACCTAACCTCTCTTTGGGCTGATTTAGTTTTTCTGTTTTAATACTCAGATCCTTAATCCATTTCAATTTTAGTGTAGTGTATGTTGAGAGATACAAGTCTAGTTAAATTGAAATCCAATTTTTCAGCACCATTTATTAAAGAGTCTATCTTTCCTCTGGTGAGGTTGTTTGGCTCCTTTGTCAAAGATGAGGTTGCTGATGGTGTCTGAAGTTGTTTCTGCATCTTATAATCTGTTTCAGTGGTCCTAAGCTCTGTTTCTTTGCCAGCACCATGCTGTTTTTATCACAGTAGCTTTGTAGTCTAATTTCAAGTTGGGGATTGTGATACCCCCTAACTTCTCTTTATTGCCTAGAACTGTTTTTGCTATTCTAGATCTCTTCTTGTTCCAAATGAAACTTCAGATGGTTTTTCCAAGTATGAAGTATGCTGCTGGGATTTCAATTGGCATTACCTTGAATCTATATAGCAGTTTTGGGAGTATGGCCATTTTCATGATGTTGATTCTTCCTACCCAGCAGCAAAGGATGTCTTTCTATTTTCTGATATCCTCATCAAACTCTTTTTTTCAGAGTGCTATAGCTTTCTGAATAGAGGAATTTGATTTCTTTTGTTAGGTTGATTCCTAGTTATTTCAAATTTTTGGATGTTATTGTAAAAGTAATTGATTGTCCATTTCTCTCTCAGTGAGTCTGCTTTCTGTGTAGAGTAAAGCTATTGACCTTTGTGTGTTTACCTTGTATCCACCTACTTTACTAAATTTGGTTAATAAATCTAGAATACTAGAGATCTTGGAGTCTGCTATATTCTGTATCATGTCTCTGAAAACAATGACAATTTGACTTCTTCCTTTCCTATTTTTAGTCATTTTATTTCATTCTCTTGTCTAATTGTTGTAGTTAATGTTTCCAAAACTATGTCAAAGAAGAGTGGTAATAGTGGATATCCTTGTTTTGCTCCTGATTTTAGTATGAAGGATTTCAGGTTTTGACTATTGAGTATGATATTGCCAGTTGGTTTTTCATAGATAATTTTTATCAGATTGAGGTAGAGTGTCCAATCTATTTTTATCATGCCTCTTTCCCAAATCAGTGTAAAGTATGGGATTGTTAGAATTTGAAAGGGGTTCCAGTGTGATTCTCTTTGATCAGACTACAGAGCAAATCACTGTGAAATTACACATAAAGTACTACTTTTTATATTTAATTCTCTAAAATGATTTTCTATACCAGAATTATCTGAACAAAAAAATAGGGAAGTGAACTTTTAAAGAATGAGTTCTAGAATATGGGTTGAATTTATATATAGTGAGACCATGGAGATTTCAATTTTTTCTGCTATTTGAATGGTAAGACTATCCTCATAAAGTTACATACTCTGTGTAAATGTGGCAGTTACTATTTAGTCCAAGTTAGGTGAGTCTTCACATAAATATCTGGGTCTAAAATGTTTATGTGAGACAGATTCTAGCCATAAGATAATCTAAAATTTCAATGCGTTTTCTGAATATTTTCTAAAATTTAAAACATCCATTTTGCCCATTGAAGTATGAATGTAATTTGGACAAAGAAAGATATATAGTAGATTACTGGACAGAGTTCTATACTAAAAACATTAATTTTCTTTGTCTTCCAGTGTCTTTGTCTTTTCATTCTTTTTTTTTTTTTTTTTTTTTTTTTGGGTTTAAACCCTGGTGTCCCCCCCTGCCTTTTTTTTTTTTTTTTTTT
>NW_022900951.1:70749738-70758400 GCF_012274545.1 Fukomys damarensis
AGTGAGTTCCAGGTTAGTCTCAACTACATAGTGAGACCCTGTCTCAAACAAACAAACAAACAAACAAACAAAAAACTCTGGTCCTTGTGCTTGCAATTTAGGTATCGGCACCACTGAGCTAAATCCCCAGCCTGTCTTTGTCTTTTGAAGAGTCTTTATAGTTAAGAAACAGAATCTGAATTAAGCAACAATGGCTATTCAGACATAAAGTGGTACTTAAAGAAATTATGTATTGGCTCAGAAAGAGCTGCAGAAGCAAAATAGCTTCAGTCAGTTCCCCACCCCCATAGCATCAGTGAGTGTGCACCATTCCCAGGGAGTTGTGGTGTGGTCCAGACAAACATAGCTGCAGGCAGATCTCAGCCAAGGATCTGCACTGAACCAGAGGCTGGGGTAAATCTTCTCAGCCAAGGCCAGCCCAGGAAAGACCTGCACAGGTTCACAAGCTTCAGTAAAAGGTCCACCCCATATCATCTGTGGTTTGAACCCAGGTATTGGTGTCCTGGGAAGTGGCAGAGAAAAAGCCTCTTGGTGGCTTGTGGAGAATTGAAGACCACTGGGTAAGTAATCAGTTGTCCCAATAAAGGCAGAGCAGTCTGCATCTCTTGAAATGAGAAGACACAGAAACAAGTCCCAAAACCAGACTTCCAGATCACCCAAAGAAACCCTAAAAGTAAATGACATAGAACAATCTGATACTCAACTGCCTGGACTCCCTGAACTAACAACAAAAGAGGACCTGGAAAAAAAAAGTAAAAAATAATTTCTCAGATAACAGCAGAGATTGTGCCCATATTGCCTGATATGATTAATAAATCTAGAGTAGACACAGGTAAAAAAAAAATAGAAGGGCTAACAGCATAATGGAATCCCAGCATAGGAAATAAATGGAATCCATAAAACAGATGCAAACAGATTTGCAAGAGATTTAAAATTCCATTGAAAGTTTATGCAGCAGAATGAGCCAATGTGAAGCTAGAATTTTAGATATAGAAGATAGCATTATAATTAGTGAAGAAGGAAAGAAAAAAATTCTTAAAAAGAGTAAGGAACCATGAGAAATCAATTCATCAGCTGCTAGATGATGCAAAGAAGAATAAAGTAAAACTGATCAGAGTCAATGAAGAAACCAGAGAGAGTAAAGATGATATAAAACAAACTGTTCACACAAGTAGTGTCAGAAAACTTCCCAAGTAGTGGAAAACAATTTGACATACAGATAAGCGGGGCATATAAGACTCCAATCAGACATGATCAAAAAATATCTACACATACGCATATAATAGTTAAGATTCCAGAAACCCAACAGAAGAACAAAATTCCACAGGCAGTAGGGTAAAAGAAAAAATCACGTACAAAAGAAAGCCTATCAGAATCACAGCAGACTTCACAACACAACCCCTCAAGGCAAGAAGTTGTTGGTATGAAGTATTTCTAGTCCTAAAGGAAAATAGCCTCCAACCCAGACTGATGTGTCCTGAAGGAATATCTTTCAAAACTGATGGAGAAATAAGATACTTTCATGCCAAAGAGCACTTGAGGAACTTCATGAACACCAAACTATCACTCAAAAAAATTTAAACAATATTTAATTCAAAAAGAAACTCATAGACTGAAAGTTACAGGGTGGAAAACTATACTCCATGTGAAAGGAACCTGAAAAAGAGCAGGAGTAGCTATCCTCTTTGCAGAATTCCTGGATCTCAAACAAACACCAATTAAGAGATACTAAGAAAGATACTACATTGTAAGGGGAAAATTCAAGATGAAGAGATGGCAATCATAAATGTATATGCACCAAACAATAGTGTGCTCAACTATATAAAATAAATAGAGACAATATTTATTATCTAGTCTTATGACAGATCACAAAAAATAACACCCACATAGCTACTAATCAAATAAAAAAATGGGCAAAGAAACTGATCAGGCTCTTTTCAAAAGATGTAAAAGTGGCCAATAAATATATCAAAAATATTTGAAACCTTTAGTAATCAAGGAAATGCACATCAACACTATATTACTATTTCATCTCACTACAATTAAAATGGGTGTTATCAAGAAAACAGCAAAATAAGTATTGATGACATGGTGAATAGGAACCATATATACTGTTGGTAGGGACATAATATGTACACCCAATATAGAAACATGTACAGGGATGTAAATACCTGAAAAAATCAAAGTCAGCATACTATAGATAGATGTTCACATTTATAATTATCAATGCAATATTCACAGTAGCCAAATTATGGAAGCAGCCTAAGTGCCCATCAACGTGTAAATGCATAAAGAATAAGTGGTGTAGATTCACAATGGCATATTATTAATCCATAGGGAAAAATAACATCCTGTCATTTGCAGGAAAATGGAGGAAATTAAAGATCATCATGTTAAGTAAAATAAGATCAGAAAGATATGTATGACTGCTTCCAATAATATGTATTGTCTGAAAAGAAAAACTATACAAAATATAAAAGAAAGTGACTGGCAGAGGGGAGAGAATGGTGAAAGAATATTTGTAAATGTAGGTTCAATCAAAGTGTTGTAGTCATGTAGTTAAATGCTATAATAAAAGCCATTAATTTGTATAATTAATATGTAGTAATTATTCCAATAAAAAATTAAATTAAGAAAAGTGACTCTAGTGGAAAGGGGTTATTTGCCCATAATCCCCTAGATAATAAGGTTTTATCTCCTTTTAACTGTTCTGCCATTGACTAGCACTTTGAAAAAAATAGAATGTATTTGTAATATATAGTGAATATACTCATTGAGGGATATTGGTACAGAAACATATAGCATCTTGCAAGTTTTTACTTCCTCTTTCACTCCCCACCCTCTATCCTCTCCATTATCTTCTAATATATTTTTTCAATCTACTAAAATCTACCTCCCAATTTCCTGTCATCTTTCTCTTACCTACATTTTAAATAACTTGAACCTGGTGGTTTGTGAGCTAAATCAAAAACAACAAATACATTTTGTTCATTCTATCATATCTTAAATAATGCTTTAAAATTTTCCCGCCACTTAAATGTCTGGAGATTGTATACATAATCTAGATTTTTAAATCTCATAAATAATTGTTAGATCAGCACTTATAAGTGAGAAACCAAGACCAAGTTACTGGCTTCCTTAATTTAGTTTTCCTGCTTTGCTCCTGTAGATATAAAATTATCCAACCTCCATAATAATACATTCTTAATATTTGAGGGTACTATCAGAAAAGGGTCAACTTCATGCCTTTATCAAAGCTGTTTCTGATTCAGAGGTCCGCCATATCATTGGAAAGTGTGTGCAGATTGCAAAGAGCATCTATGTGGACCAGAGTGGTGTGGTTGCAGGCAAATAACAGCCAGGGCCGCATCCTGACTCCAGAGACATGGACACACCTACCCAAGCCACAGGCCTGCCTATAAAAGAGTCACACAGGCCCACAGCTTCATCCAGAGGCTGCCCATACCATCAGTAAGTGAGTGCACATCCTTGAGAGCAGTTGTGTGGATCAGAGTGTTGTGGGTGGATCCCAGCCAGGGCTCCACCCTACCTCAGAGGCATGGGCACACCCACCCAAGCCATAGGCCCACACAGAAAAGAGCTGCACAGGTGCATAAACTTCAGCTACAGACCCACCATATGATCAGCCACAGTGAAGGGCCCACAGATACACAAGCAAAAACCAGAAGCTTGCCCCAATACCATCGATAAGTGTATGGAGACCCTAGCCAGAAGTCAATGCAGACAACAGGAACTGGGGCACACAGCCCCCAGCCCAAAGACCCTCACAGACAACAGCTACATAAGGGTCCCAGAGATAGGCACACCTACATACAAGTGTGCACAAACCCCAGCCAAAAGACTGTCCAGACAACAGGTCAGTTCAGGGATCTAGAAAGCCACCATTCTAAACCCACAAATTAGTGTACTCACGATAGCAGAGTAAAGGCTACTCAGTGGCTTGCTAAGAATTGTAGACCACTGGGTGAGAAAAATGTCACCTCAACAAGGAACAGCAGGCTGCATCTGGAGAAATGAGAAGACACATAAATAAATCTCAAGTGAATCTCAAGTCTTAGGTGACATCCAGATCACCTAACCCCAAAGGGCAACAAAATTGAATGATCTGATACTCAGCCGCCTGGACTCCCTGAACCAGCAACAAAAGTGGACCTGGAAATCAGAACTAACTTCTCAGATAGCAGCAGAGATTGTGCCCGTAGTTCAAGACATGATTAACAAATCTAGAGTAGACACAGATTAAAAAAATAGAGGAGCAAAAGAACATAATGGAATCCCAACATAGGAAACAAATGGAATCCATAAAAAAGATGCAAACAGAATTCCAGGAGATTGAAAAACTCCATTGAAAGTTTACACAGCAGAAGCAGCCAACACAAGGACAGAATTTGAGATATAGATGATAGGATTGTAAGTAGTGAAGAGGAAAAGAAAATTTTCCTAAAATAGGGATCAAGAGAAATCAATCTAGCAGCTTCTAGATGATGCAAAGAAGAATAACATAAGACTTATTGGAGTTAATGAAGAAACGAGAGAGTGCAGATGACATAAAAAACAGAAATAATGGAAGAAAATTTTGCAAATGGGGGAAAGGATTTTACATACAGATAAGTGAGACATATAGGACTCCAATTATCTGTGATCAAAAAACAATCTACACATAGGCATATACTAGTTAAAATTCCAGGAACCAAATAGAAGAACAAAATTCTACAAGCATTTAGAGAAAAGAAACAAATCACATACAAGGGAAAACTCATGAGAATCACAGCAGACTTCTCAAAATAAACCCTCAAGGCAAGAAGAGCATGGAGTGACACTTCAAGCCCTAAAGGAGAAAAAACTCCAACCCAGCTTGATATACCCTGCAAAACTATCTTTCAAAATTGATGAAGAAATAAGATACTTTCATGACAAAGAGTACCTGAGGAACTTCACAATTACTAAACAAGCACTCCAAATTTTTAGGCAATATCCTATGAAAAGACAATAAGGTTCACAAGCCCAGGAAGCCCAGCAGAATAAATCCATCCAGCACAAGAAACTAAATGCAAAGGAGGATAATCCAACAAAAAGAAAATGTCATGACAAGGATAAGTCAATACATAGCAGTTATAACCATCAATGCTAATAGTCTCAATTCACAAGCCAAAAGAAATACAGTGGCACAATGGGTCAAGAAGCAAGACCCACCAATATTTTGCAAACAGAAACACATTTAATTCAAAAAGAAACTCATAGACTGAAAGTTAAAGGGTGGAAAACAAAACTCCTTGCCACAGGAACACACAAAAAAAGCAGGAGTACCTATCATCTTTGCAGATTAAGAGGATTGCAAACCAACACCTATTACAAGAGAGAAAGACATTCTTTTAAGGGGAACAGTCCAAGAGGAAGGGATGAAAATCATTAATATATATGCACCAAACACTAGTGCACTCAACTATATAAAATAAATACTAATGGACATGAAAAATCATATAAACACTAATACAATAGTATTTGGGTACCTCATAACACACTGTCACAAATACATAGACTAGCCAGAAAAAAAAAATAATGAAATAGTGGAATTCAATCAAACTCTAAAAAATATGAACTTAACAGATGTTTACAGAGTGAGTGACCCCCCAAAATTAGAATACGTATTATTTTCAGCTGCATATGAATCATTCTGCAAAATGGACCATATATCCACTCATATAAAATGTTTAAGTGGAAAGGAATTGAAATTATCCCCTGTACATTATCAGACGATAGTGAAATGAAACTTGAAATCAATAGCAAAAGAAAATGCAAGAATTTCATAAAAACAAGGAAACTGAACAAAACACTTCTGAATAAACCATGGGTCACAGAGGAAATTAAGAACAAATCAGACAATTCCTATACTTAAATGACAATGACAATACAACATATCAGAATATGTGGAACACAGTGAAAACAGTCTTAAGAGAGAAATGCATAGCAGTAAATACTCAATTATAAAACATGATGCTGAACCTCAAGTTTTTAGCAAAAGAAGAGCAGGACAAACCCAAAGCTCATATAATGGAGGAAATCATAAATATAAAGTCAGAAATTAATGCAATGGAGACTAAGATCACAATACAAAAGACTCAATGAAAGAATACACAAAATTGACAAAATCTTAGCCAACATTATGCAAAAAAGTATGAAGAAGCCCAAATCAATGCAGTTAGGAATGAAGAGGGTGAAATTACAATGGACCCAGCAGAAATCCAGAGGATCATAACCTACTTTGAGAACCTTTATGCCAATAAGATGAGAAATACAGAAAATACTGTCAGATTCCTAGGTACATATGAATTAACAAACTTGAATGAAGATGATCTAAAATTTGTAAACAGCCCAATATCAATCAACAAAATTGAAAATGTAATTAAAAACTCACAAACTAAGAAATGCCTAGGCCCTGATGGCTTCACTGCTGAATTGTACAAGACTTATAGAGAGGAAGTACTGCCACTACTGTTTCAAATCTTCAATGCAGGAAGAAAAGGGCTAAAGGTATAGGGAAAATGGGAAGGGTTGGGAAACACAATAAGGGAAAAGAAAAAAAATATGAGAAAATGAAAAAATGGAAATAAAATTCGTGTAAATGGGGAGGGGAGGAGGGGGTGAAGGGAGGGCATGGACAAAGGGAAAAAATGAGAGCAAGACCTGTCATGTAAAGGTACAAGATACCAATAATGAATGTAATTGTACTGTATACCTAAAATGTACCAATAAACTCAATGAAAGAAAAAAAAAATCTTCACTGTAATTGAAAGGGAAACAATACTCCCAAATTCATTCCTGGAAGCAAGCACCACATTGGTCCAAAAAGCAGAGAAGTTAGAGCTCTTGAAAGAGAGAACTATAGGCCAATCTCACTAATGAACAAAGACGCAAAAATCCTTAATAAGATCCTTGTAATACCATGTAGAAGATCATCAAGAAGATCATACACCCTGACCAAATGCGACTCATTCCAGGGATGCAGGGATCAATCAACATACACAAAAGAATAAATGCAATACACTATATAAATAGAGCCAAGGGCAAAAACCATATGATCATCTCACTAGATGCATATAAAGCATGCAACAAAATCCACATGTATTCATTATAAAAAAATCTATAGAAAATTGTAGTAGATGGTCTCTACCTCAATTTGATAAAAGCCATCTATGAAAAACCAACAACCAATATCATTCTAAATCATCATAAAATGAAATCCTTCACACTAAAATCAGGAACAAGACAAGGATGCCCACTATCAACACTCTCTTAAATATAGTTTTGAAAACATTAGCCACAGCAATTAGAAATGAGAAAGAAATAAAAGCAATAAATATAGGAAATAAAGAACTCAAATTATTATTTTTCAATGACATGATACTCTATAAAATACCCTAAGAATGCCACCAAAAGTCTCCTAGACTTAATCAAATTTAGCAAAGTAGCTTGATACAAGATCCATGCACAAAAGTCCATAGCTTTTCTGTATTAAAAAAAAAAAACAGACTCACTGAGGGAGAAATGATGAAAAATATCATTTCACAATAGCACCCAAAAATTTCAAATAACTAGAAATCAGCCCAACAAAAGAAATCAAAGACCTTAACTCTGAAAATTACAGCATTCTGACAAAAGAGACTGAAGAGGATATCAGAAAATGGAAAGACATCCCTTGCTGCTGGGTAAGAAGAATCAACATAGTGAAAATGGCCAAACTCCCAAAACTGCTTTATAGATTCAATGCAATCCCATTTGAAATACCAGCAGCATACTTCACAGACCTTGAGAAGACAATCCAAAAATTCATTTTGAACAGGAAGAGACATACAATAGCAAAAACAGTTTAGGAAATAAAGAGAAGTTAGAGAGTATCACAATTCCCAAACTTGAAACTAGACTACAAAGCTACTTTGATATAAACAGCATGGTACTGGCAAAGAAACAAACATGAAGACCACTAGAACAGATTAGAAGATGCAGAAACAACTCTGGAAACACTTAGCCATCTCAAGTTTGAGAAATGAGCCAACACTCTCACTGGAGGAAAGGTAGCCTCTTTAATAAATGGTTCTGAAAAACTGGGTTTCAACTCGCCAAAGATTAAAACTAGAACTATATCTCTCACCATGCACTAAACTAAAATTGAAATGGATTAAATATCTAAATATTGATACAGAAACACTAAACTGTCTGAAGAGAGGTTAGGTAGAACTCTTGAAGACATTTACATAGGAAAAGATTTTATGTACAATACCTCAGTTGCCCATGAACCAGCACATACAATCAACAAGTGGAATATCTTCTTATTACAAAGCTTCTGCACAGCGAGAGAAACCACCAGCAATGTGAATAGACAACCACCAAAGGGAAATAATTTTCATCAGCTGTTCCTCAGACAAAGGTCCACTATCTGGAAAATATTTTTTTTTTATTGAGTTTATTGGTACATTTAGGGATACAGTACAGTTACATTCATTGTTGGGATCATGTACCTTTACATGGCAAGTCTTGATTCTCATTTTTTTCCCCTTACCTCTGCCCTCCCTTCACCCCCTCCTCCCCTCCCCATCTACAAACACTTTATTTTCATCTTTTCATTCTCTCACATTTTTTTCTT
>NW_022900951.1:70763659-70773681 GCF_012274545.1 Fukomys damarensis
AAAAACCCCCTCTGGGGTCCTTGGGTCCTTCCTGGGTCTGTTGTCACGCAGGCCCGGAGCTCCCGCGCAGGCCGGGAGCTCGCGCGCATGCCGCCGGGTGATCGCAGACAGGCAGGCAGGCAGGCAGCTGAAAAAAACCCCCTCTGGGGTCCTTGGGTCCTTCCTGGGTCTCCACTATCTGGAAAATATTTTAAAAAAAACTTTTAAAAATCAGACCTTGCAAATTTAAAGACCCACTCCAAAAATGGGCATCTGAAATGAACATTTCTCAGAAAAAGAAGTAGAAATGACAAATAAAAATATGAATAAATGTTCAAAATCATGATCATTTGAGAGATGCAATTGAAAACAACACTGAGATTCCAACTCATCCCAGAAAGAATGGTTGCTGTCACAAATTTAACCAATAACAAATGCTGGCAGGGGTGTGGGGAATAAGGAACACTGCTCCACTGCTGGTGGGAGTTTAGGCTGCTGCAACCACTGTGGATATAAGTATAGAGATACCTCAAAGAACTAAGATGGGCGGTCCCATTTCACCCAACTATTCCCCTGCTGGGTGTCTTCCCAAAAGAATTAAAAGAAGTATACCATAGTAATATATGTGCACCCCTGTTCATAGCAGCACAACTCATGATAGATAAACCTTGGAAGCAGCCCAATTGTCCATCAACAGGAGACTGAATAAAGAAAATGCATTTTTAAAATATATAAAATGGAGAACTACTCAGCCATAAAGAATGAGAAACTAGACATTTATAGCTAAATGAATGCACATTGAGGCCATACTCAAGTGAAATAAATAGAACAAATATGTGTGCATACTGAATAGCTTCTCTAGTGTAAAATACAAAGTATAAATAAGGACTAAAAGGTATAATAGACATGGGAAATGCAAAGAAAAGTTGCAAATTGGAAGTGGAAGTTGGAGGGGCAGCAGAACTGAAAGAAGGGAATGGAATTAATAGGAGAAAAGAAAATTTGGAAACAAAGATTTTGTAGATAGGTAGTGGTGGAGGGTTAAAGGGAGGCCAGGGGAATTGGGAACAAATAAGAAACAAGATGGATTATTTAAACGTGCTAATTTCCAATGATGAATGTCATTATATCTTATAATTTCAATGTACCAATATGATTAATTTTTAAAATGCTGTTTCAGACATATACTCAGCAATTTGAAAAATTTTTGAATGCATAATTACAAAAGTTTTCAACTGTTTCTTGGCCTAATTAACATAATTAAAATAATTGTTTATAAAAATTAAGTACCTGACTGTCTTAGAAACAAAATAGCATCATCAGATATCATCAAAATTTGTCTAAAGTCTTTTTAAAATGAAAGATTGAAACTACAGAATTGTAGACTTATTTTTTTTTAGTATCTCTGAAGTCCTCATCCAGCTTCACGTCTCCACTTAAAATAATATTTATAGGTCAACTCAAGAAAGATTTAGCCATAATTATAGAATAGAGTTAGCACACCAGAATTTCTAGGTATTTTGTCTGGCTAGGGAGACTTACTATCCATTTTTAAAAAGTGACTTGCTTTCATTAAACAACCTTCATGGAATGAGAATACAGAGTCTGAAGATATGTTTATTTTTTATTTATTTTATACGTGGTCCTTTATACTACCAAATATTTTATTTATCAAAACTTTTCTGTCAACTTAGCAGTCAACAATATTCAGTGTCTTGAACACCTAATATCATTTTTCCAGTTGATTTTAACTGGAAAGGTTGTATTATTTTATCCTTTGATAATAGGTATCTCTCATATTGCAAATACTATATACATATATACATATATATGCCAAAAGAAAAATCCGCAATGGCCTTTCAACTATAAATTTTATTCTGCCACCATAAAATGATACGATTAGGTTAGAAGAATCATTCATATCCCCAGGATTCAACTCAGAACCTTCACACTGAACTACAACCTCCAGCTCTTTTATATTTTCAAACAGGGTCTTGTTAAGTTTCTAAATTGCACAAGCTGTGCTTAAACTTGCAATGCTCTTGCCTCAGCTTCTCAGAGTGATGGGATTATAGGTGTGCACCTCCATGCCGTTATGTCTTTCCAGTGAGTACTTTTTTGTTTAGGTTTGGTTTAGTTTTTGAGACAGGGTCATGCTATGTAGCCCAGGCTGGCATAAAATTGAAGACAGTCTTCCTACCTTAGCCTACTGAGTATTGGGATTTCAGGTGTATTCCACCATGTTGGACTATTGCTTATTTCCTTTATCAGTTCCTTTCACTTACCTGAGTAAGTAAAACCTACATTTTGAAACAGGGCAGAGCTGAGACAAGTAATGCTGCTGAGCTTCCATGTTGGGCAGAAGCCATAATGGGGGAGGGGAGTCCCCAACTCAGGGAACGATCTGGCTGTGCCCAAGTTTTGCTCCTCTTCCCTGAATCCTACCATGAATGCTGAGCACCATTCAACCCTGCCATTTCCTTGGTTCCCAGGACTCAAGAGGCGGAAAGGCTAAAGGGATACGTGGGATTGGACCTCAGTCCATGTTCTCTGCACTGAGCACTCCACCCTGGACTGGGGTTTATAGCAGAGCCCCCAGGCTGTCTGGGCTAAGGGAGAAAGCTGGAGACAGAGAGAATGTGTAGGACTTTAATCCCCACCCTAGCCAGGTTGGAAGGACTGTCTGAGTGCCACAGTGTCAGAGCCTGGGCTGGCCCTGTATTTCACTTTGGGCACCTTCTCCTTTCTATCCTAGATCCAGCCTTGGGGGTCACATATACAGGAGCTCATGTATGAGGTTCTAGGTGGCCAGGAAATCCAGATTCCTGAGGGCTGGGGTACCTGCAGCTGCTTGCATGTCCCCACTGCAGTCTACACCAGGCTGGCTGATGTGAAGGCCAGGTGACAGGTGGTGACAATGACAGTAAGCTCTGTAACAGTGACAGTCAATGAGCTCTTCTGTACTGACAGCAGCAGGGTCTCCTTCATAACCACCATCAGACCCAGTGGGCATAGGTAACCTTGTGTTTGGAGCTAGAACAACACCAGAGGGTGAAGACAGCCAGGCTGACACTCAGTAACACTGTGGGAGATGGACAGCAGAGATGAACAGAGAGACAGACAGAGAATGTAAGGCAACAAAGACTCTAACACATCCACCCAGCTCTGAATTTGTAAGAACAGGATAACCACAGCCTCTTTTCCTCCTTGGCTTCAGAGCAACCACTTCCAGCCTTGACATGGAAGGGTCTGTCCATCTTACCAGCAGCTACAATGACCACATAGGCACTTTGGTTTCCAAACTGGTCCCTAGCAGAAGAAACTGGCATTTCTGAGAGTAATGATACCCTGCAGTTTCATGAGAGTTGCTATGGATATGGCGTGACCTTTCTGGATGGTCCCTTTGATTTCTTCAAAGAACCCAGATGTCTAGAAATTGAGAGTGGCACTTGAAGAATGTGCAGTGTACTCCAGGGACCCTCCAGTGTGTACTCCAGCTCTTGTTGATCCCAGACTGGGTGCAGGTGGTGGACACATGGGCCTAAGCAGTGGAGACATCTGTAGTCCTGGAGTCATGGGTGCCGCTGCCATGCTGCCACCCATTCCCACCCACATAGGTCCACCATTTCACTGGGACATGCATTTCACTCAAGCTTCTGATGTCTGGATAGCCCAGGTGGGTGTCACAGCTCCAATATATGGGACACAGGTGTCTCTTGCCTTGCAGAGAAGCTGGCCTGTAGGGCAGGGCTGGCAGTGGCTGCAGTTATGCAAGTTCTTAATGCCAGCAACACAATCGCTAATGCTGTTGCAGAAGCAAGACGGGCCTAGGGACTGTGGGCATTGCCCTTAATCAGCGCAGGGATAGATTCCTGGGGCACAGGGTCAGGTGTGTCACACATGGTCTTTAATAAAAACCCAGTGCTTGGGGCTGGGGATTTAGCTCAGCAGCATCACGCCTCACAAACTCAGGTCCTGTGTCTGATCCCAGGTACAAGAAGAAGAGGAAGAGGAAGAGGAAGAGGAAGAGGAAGAAGAAGAGGAAGAGGAAGAGGAAGAAGAAGAAGAAAGACTCAGTGTCGAAGGTGTCTGGTTCCCTATTTAATCCTGCCTTCTAACAACTGCTGATCCTGTAAGGCCCCACCCCATGATCCTGCTAGCCCCACCTGCCAAGGGCTAGATTCCTCCTGAGCTCTGCCGCTGACATCCTACTGGCCCTGCCTCTCCACAGGCCTCTCTTACAACCACCTCTATTTTGACTCACACATTCTGCTTTATCCTGTTCCCCAAACCCCATCCACCCTTGTTACTGCAATTACATGCCTGGCCCCTGGAGTCCCAACTTCCTTACTCAGGTTCCGTCCCCTGGAAGCCCTATCCCTGGGCCTGACCACTCACTACACTCCTCCTCATCAGTACCATCAGTGCAGTGCCTGTCCTCATCACACCACCAGGATAGGCAAATGCAGAAGCCCCTGGTTTGGCACTGGAAGTTAGAGGGTAAATAGGACCCTGTGCTGAGGACACTGGGTCTATGGGATGCACACAAGTGAAGGCTCAGAAGCCCTAGTCTGGGTCCTCCTCCAAGAGGATGATAGTCACAGGCTATTACCAACAGGAGACAAAACAAGTCCCACGGTGCAGGAAACAAACTGGTGCTTGGATTACAGATGTATGGCACCACACTCAGCTTTCCCTCTCTCTCTCTCTCTTTCGTCTTACTGGTTCAGTCATTCCTGACCCAAGTGAGACTTTCTTGGAAAACATGCAGGACTCTACAAACAACAGTATACCACTAAACAGGACCATGCTGCTCACTGTAAACAGAACAGATGACCATAAAGAAAATTTAGGACAGGAATACAATCTGCCTGGTACTGGTATTATCTGCACACCTGCACTGACTGTCCTTGGACCCTCAATTTTAAACATTCCACTCTATATTCCTTAGGATTATAATCCCATTTCCAAATTCTATAAAAACATGACTTTTTTCCTAGCTAGCTACAGAAATATTTTTTGGTTTCAGTCTGTTCATACCTGGAAGGAAATAAATCTCTTATTTCTCATATGAAGCTTGTGTCCAAGTGGCCTCTCATGTGCCATTTGTAACAGTTCTATCATCTGTGTGTGTGTGTGTGTGTGTGTGTGTGTGTGTGTGTGTGTCAGTCTGTCTGTCTCACAGTGAATTGAAACCAGGGCTTTTGCACTGAACTACAGCCACAACCTTGATTCTCCTGCCTTGGCATTACAGAGTGCTGGTTTTACAGTCATTTTTTGTTGGGCTCAAGACATCTTTCTGCCTCAGCATCCTGAGTAATTAGGTTTATAGGTACGCACCAACCTTCCTAGCTATACCTTTATGTTGTATTTAAAAGCTTGAAGGCCTGGCATGGTGACATATGTTTCCCTGTATTCCCAACACTTGGGAGGCTGAGTCTGGAGTAGCACCATGAGTTTGATTCCAACCTGGGCTATGCAGAGAATTCATGGCCAGCCTGACCATATAGTGAGACCCTGTGTCAAAAAAATAAATAAATAAAAATGTTTGAATACATTTATATATTGTTCTCCATAAAGATCTTATTCATATTAAGGGGTACTATTTCAATTATGACAGGCATAAAACTATGATTAGACCCACAAATTTCTGAGCATTGACCATTTATATCTAGTCTACTTTAAAATATTTTTTAATCAATTTTCTCATGTTGAAAGTTTTTCACACACCAGGGATAAATTCCACTTAGATTGCTAATACATCTTTGAGTGTTTTCCATCTTTCTGTTCCAAGCATACTTGTCTATAGTTCTTATCCCTTGTATTTTTTGCTTTTTTTTATGTGAAGGTAATTATGGCATTATAAAGAGAGATTAGAAGTGCTCCCTCTTCAATATTTTGAAAACTTTTGAGAATTTCTCCTGTAAATTCTTTTTTAAATGTGCGATAAATTGCAACAGTGGAGCTCTCTTTCCTGTGTTTTTCTTTTTTGAAAAATATAATTAATTTTGAATAAAAGAAAGCCCAAAGTAAAATATTGATGAAGAAACAAAATACTTAAAAACTTTATAAACAAAATGGAAACAATAGACATGTAAAACATTCAATCTAACTTCATCAGTATGCACATTTTTTTTACAAATAAACAGGGATAATTTTTCAGGAGAGATCAAATGTGATTAAAATAGTTTAATCAAATTTAGGAAGATTTTTAAAATGCCAAACACATTTCCTGTCTACACTGGACCAAATGCAGAAGTAAACAATAGGAATGTAAATAAAAAATGCAGAATGATCCTGAAAAGATAATGTGTTTTTGTACAAATAATACATTCTGCCATTCTATACCTCCTTTATGAATTACAAATAAGTTTATATTTGACTATTTCATGAGAGCTCTGTTAAATATCAAGTTGCTGTCAATAAGCACTTCTGCATTTAATGCATGCTTTTAATCTCCAATAAATGTCCATTTTAACCCCAAATTAATTTGCGCTGAAGTCTTTATCAATTATCAAATAATTTTAATAATGAGACTAATATTAGTCTCTAAAATATTCAACTTTATGAAAATATCTTAATAAAAATATGTTTTCTACATTCTTTGTAAGTTTTACATGGAAATGTAATGAGATATGATTTTTTAAATTTGTCCTGTGTTTTACCATTTTCTCCAAAGTTCTTGTGTAGTGATTTCAAATTTCTGTATATGAATAATCAGAGTAATGCTAAAAATATTCTAAGGGTGCTGGGAGCTGATATGCAGACTATTTCAAAATCTAAGTCACTAGGAATTTAAACCAATAACAAACTAAATAGGTCTAAGTGATAAGTGATCAATTTTATTGATAATGACTAAGAGGTATTTGTAAAAAATGAAATCTTGTTTCACCTCTAGAGATCATCTATCAGAAAAGAGTTTTCATAAAATTTTAGAATAGGATGGATGAGTTTGAAAGAATGATACAAGTATATAGCAATTTCTTGTATGGAAATCAGGAATTCCTGGTTGGCTTTAGAAAACTTACTAATGGCATAGGCCTTTCGGGTCTTTGCGCTTGCAAGGCAGGCCACCAAACTGCTGAGCTAAATCCCCAGCCTGGCATAGGCCTTTGAAACATTCTCTAGGAAGCAACAAAATGCACAAGTAATATATGACTAAATAACAGTCAACATTTTCATATATTGCTATGTATTATATACTTTAAAATTGCTAATAGCATAGATTTAATTGTTCTCATGAAATAGAAATATAAATGATAAATATGTATTGTAAATTATATGTTAATTAGATTGATGAAGACATTCCACAATATATACATCAAAACACTATTATTACACAACAAATATGCATGCTGTTTAGTCAGTCTTTCATTTATTTATTTATTTATTTATTATTAATTGAGTTTATTGGTACATTTAAGGTATACAGTACACTTATGTTCATTATTGGGATCTTTAATATTTTTAAAAAAAAATTTTGTTTTTTGGTTTTTGAGATGGGGTCTTGCTATATAGTTCAGGCTGGCCTTGAACTCACTATGTAGCCAAAGCTGGCCTCAAGCTTCTGGCAATTCCCCTGCCTCAGATTTCAAAGTGCTGAGATTACAGACATGTGCTACTATGCCTGATGTTTTTTTAATTAAATTTGAAAAGGCATTATAAAATGTTACTAACTTTCTGGACTGTATTCAAATTTTCAAGTGAACTAACTTTGGGAAGTCTTCAAAACAATTTGAAAAGAAAGATTAGTATCCAAAATGATCTATATAATTTAGCATAGAATCATAGAGTAATGTGCAAAATAGTATACATGAACACCAAAGCCAATCTATAGAAATATATACAGTTGTCTCTCCATATCATGGTGTTAAATTTCCATGTGTTCCATATCTGTGTATTCAACCAACTGAATATCAAGTATGTTTTATCACCAATTATATCAATAATGAACATATACAATAAGTTTATTTGTCATTAATCCCTCAGCAATAAAATTTACATTATATTTGATACTATAGGTAACACAAAGATCTTCAGTTTTGCTGTCCTGGCTGACATGGTGTCCTTAATCAACTCAAAATATTTATTTTTCATGGTCATTTTGACATTGGTGGAGAATCAAAAGATTTAAAATGCTAGACCCAGTGAATAAAATGAATGAGAAAAGACTATATTTTTTGAACTTTCTTAAAATAAAATTTTTATTCTTTTTTTTCATTTTTATTAGTAATCTGCCATAATGATTAAATTCATCATAGGGAATTTGTACCGATATATATCTTAATTTTTCATTTGTTCCCATTCAGCTTCCTTACTTTCATCCCTTTTAACTTCCCCATTTATAAAAGTTTATTTCCAGTCTGGGGATTTAGCACCAGCACCTGCCTGGCAAGCATGAGGTCATGATTTTGATCCCCAGTATGAAAACAAAATAATTTTTTTCCATTTTCTTTCCATTTTTTAATCCCCTTTCCCTTTCCTCACTTCTCCCTTTCTGGTCCATTTTATTCCTACTAACTTGAACATGCTCTTCGTACCTCCCAATATCTAGTCTTCATTTCACTTTTAATATTTTTTTGGTTTCTCACACAAGAAAAACAATTAGGTAATTAATTTGTGTGTTTGATTTATTTCACTTAAAATTATGACCTCAGTGTGCATCCATTTACCTAAAAATCTCTCAAGTTTATATTTCTTTGTAGCAGAGTAGTGCTCCATTGCATATACATATACTTTCTTTATTCTGTCATCCAACAATGTGCACATGGAATGTTTCCAAGATTTAGCTATTATAAATTGTGTTGCTATATGTATAGGTATACATATATTACTGTGGTATGATGGTTTTAAATCTTTTGGGAAGATATCTAGAAGCATAATACCTGAGTCAACTGAATCTCTAGTTTTAGTTTTCTGAGTTATCTCCATACTGATTTCCAAAGTGGTTGTATCGATTTACACTCTCACCAACTATGAGAAGGGTTTCCTTTTGCCCACAACCTCTCGAGCATTTGTTATTGGTTGATGTCTTGAAGACAGCCATTCTTTCTGGAGTGAGATGGAATCTCATTGTGTTAATTTTCATTTCTCAAATGACCAGTGATGTCGAACATTTTTTCATATATTTACTTACTGTTTGTACTTCATCTAAAAATGTCTATTAATTTCACATATCTATTTTTGGATTAGATCTTTAAATTTGGAAAGGAATTACTTTTTAGTTATATATATATAGTAAATATTAATCCTTTCTCTGAGGCACAGCTAATAATAATTTTTACATTCTGTGCGTTGGCTTTTCATTCTATTAGTGGTTTCTTTTGCTATACAAAAGCTTCTTAATATTCTGCGATCCTAGTTGTTTATTCTTGCTTGTACAAATGAGGTTTAGTTAATAAAGTTTTTACCTATACTTATATCTTCAAGAGTTTTGCCTATTCTACCTTTCAGCAGTTTAACTCTTTCTGTTCTAGTATTTAGATCTTTGATCTATTTTGATTTTACTTAGGCACATGGTGAGGAGATGTGGGTCTAGGTTTAATCCTCAGTATGTGAAAAGCCAGTTGTCCAATAAACGTTTCTGAAAGAAGCTATCTTCTTCCAGTGAAGGTGTTTGGCTATTTGTTAAAGATATATGAGCTGAGTATGCTTGGAGTTGTTTCTGCATCTTGTATTCTATACCATTGATCATTTAGTCTGGGTTTTTGTTTTGTTTTGCTTTGTTTTCCTTTGTGATTTTTTTTTTTGTAAGTGCCATGCTATTTTTATCACAGTGGCTTTGTGGTATAACCCCAAATTGGGATTTGTAGCATACATAATGTAACTAGAGAAAACATTTGTAAAATTTATTTGGAACCAATAAGCACAGAAAACCAAAATAAATAAATAAATAAAAAGAAAGAAACAATTCCTGGTGACAAATGCAAGGCAGGAAGCATCACAATCCCTGACTTGAAACAACTGTGATTAAAAAAAAAAAAAACAGCATGGGACTGGTAATAAAACACATGCAAGGATCAATCATGCAAAGGAAATGCAAA
>NW_022900951.1:70773911-70785450 GCF_012274545.1 Fukomys damarensis
ATCCCTGACTAAACAACTGTGATAAAAAAAAAAAAAAACAGCATGGGACTGGTAATAAAACACATGCAAGGATCAATCATGCAAAGGAAATGCAAACACACTTATCTACCCTATCTTTGATAAAGGGGCCAAAAACCTTCACTGGAAGAAAGATAGCCTCTTTAATAAGTGGTTATGAAAAAATTGGTTTTCTGTATGCCAAAGACTAAAACTAAACCCATGTCTCTCACCATGCACGAAACTAATATCAAAATGGACCAAAGATCTAAATATTAAAACAGAAAAACTAAATCTACTGGAATATAGAAGAGGTAAAACTCTTGAAGACAAGTGTAGGTGAAGACTTTATGAACAAAACCCCAATCACACAGGAAATATCACAAGTAACTGGGCTTTCATCTTATTGAAAAGCTTCCGCACAGCAAAAGAAACCAACAGAGTGAAGAGAAAACCAACAAAGTGGAAAAAACATTTGCCAGCTGTTCCTTAGAAAAAGACAAAGAACTAAAAATATTCAGACTCCCCAAAATTTAAAGATTCAATCCACAAATGGGCATCTGAAGTTAATAGAAACTTGAATGAAGTAAAAATGGACTATAAATATATGAAAACAATGTTCAACATTATTAGTCATTCAAGAGATGCAAATTAAAACACCACTAAAATTTAATGGCACTCAAGAAAGAATAGCTATAGTCATGAAAAATCTAACAACAAATGCTGGTGGGGCTGTGGGAAAAAAAGTAACTGTTCTCTACTGTTGGTGGGAGTGTAGACTGGTGCAATCACTGTGGAAATCAGTTTGGAGCTTCCTCCAGAAACTGAAAATAGAGATTCCATATGACTCAGCAGTTCATCTTGGTATCCTCTCTAAAGAATCAAAAGCATCATATCACAGCAACAGATGCATACCTATGTTTATAACAACACAGTTTGTAATAGCTAAATCTTTGAAACAGCCCAAATACTGATCAACCAATTAATGGATAAGGATGTGGGTATTTTTATACAATGGAGTACTACTCTGCCATATAGAAGGACAACCTTGAGATATTTCTAGGTAAATTGATGCATCTTGCGACCATACTCTGAAGTGAAATGCATCAGATACCACATGTTCCGCTAGGTGTGGTGGTGCGCACCTGTAATCCCAGCACTTGGGAGGCTGAAGCAGGAAGATTGCTGTGAGTTCAAGACCACCCTGGAATACATAGTGAATTGCAGGTCAGTCTCAACTACATAGTGAGACCCTGTCTCAAAAAGAAAAAAACACAAAAAAATAGATACCACATGTTTAAATATCACAAGGCTTCTCTGATGTAAGAAATTGAAAGTATAAATAAGGACCAAAATGTATAATGGATATTGTGGAAAAGGAAGAAAATGTTAAAGTTTGAAGGTTAACTAGAGTGGGGGTACATGGTAAAGAAGGAGAGGAAAATGAAAAAAAAAAGAGGCTAGAAGTAAAAAAATTGTGTGAGGAAGGTAAATTGAAGCAATAGGATTTAAATGGGGGAAAAAGAATCAAGATGTATCATATAAAGGTAGGGTAATAAGGGAAAAGAAAAAAATGTGAGATAATGAAAAGATGAAAATAAAGTGTGTGTAGATGGGGAGGGAAGGAGGGGGTGAAGGAAGGGCAGGGGTAAGGGGAAAAATGAGAACCAAGACCTGTCATGTAGAGGTACAAGATCTCAACAATGAATGTAACTGTACTGTATCCCTAAAATGTACCAATAAACTCAATTAAAGCTGAAAAAACAGGTACAAATTTCATACAATGAAAGTTAACATTAAGCATATCTAAAATGTACCAATAAATTAATTTTTTAAAAATTAAATTGAATTAAAAAAAATAATATACAACTAATGAATGGGTAATAAAATGCCTTATTTTTATGATGTATCACTATTTGAAAATAAAAATAATTTGTAATAAATGATGAAACATGGACTTTGGAAACATGAAATATGAAAGAACCCAGTCATAAATACTCCACATCAAAAGATTTCGTTATGTAAAATGTCCAAAAATGAAAATCCTAAGGACAGACTAATAATTAATGGATGCCTACATCTGAGATTATGGGAGAAAATTGGGAAAGGTATTGATTGATAATGAGTATGGGTTTTTCATTTGGAATGTTTAAATTTTCTTAAATTAAATTTTAATGGTTGCTCTACTTTATTAATATTCTGTTTAGTGAACTGCCCATTTAAAAACACAAATTATTTACTATGTAAAATATATATTGATAACTCTGTCATAGTTGTGGTATGTAAATTTCAGCCCAACTAGAGGAAATTTGGTAGAATCTCTGCAGCTAGAATCTGGACCCATCTTGAAAATATATTTTATGGATATAAACTAAAATATAACAATATGATGTAAATTCTAAACTTTATATTGACTGTACTAGATAAAATACTTCCAAAACACACCAATCATACTTTTTAAAAAAGAAGTCTATTTTTATTTGTAATAATTGGTTAAAAGTGTACACCTAACATAAAGGCACAGAACTATATTTTGAAAATTTGGCAAAATATTTAAAACATTTAGAATTAAAACTTGATTCAATATATTAAGCACTGAATTTGAAAGAAAAGAACTTTTATTCAATATTTAGAATGTTTAAATGATCAGACTGCTTTTGTAGTAATATATATATGGGTATATTTTTACAGAAAAGGCAGTGTGGATTGATAACCTTTATTTCAGATCTCAGAAAAAATTTTACTAAAATATTTTGTAGTATAAAGATTTATATACTCTTTTTGTTAATTGGTTACTTGTATCAAATATTTCTTGAATTACACATACTACAGTATGCAAAAGTATGCAAATCTCTGTCAAAAATTCTTTTTAATAGATTCTGAATAAGGTGATTGCATAGGATTGAGAACATTAGTCTGTTTTAATATGAAACACTAATTAATGGAAATCTTTCATACTCTGGGAAAAAGCAAAGTAGTGCTCAATGGATAAATTAATTATCTATAAAAGGTTGCTACATGCAGCAATAAATGAAGCTAAATGACATCAATATATTTAAATAGTTATATTTGCTATAACAGGTTTTGTTTTGCTGAGAGTTCACATAACATTTCCGCATATTTTGTGTACTTTTTTTGCCAATATTTAAAAAATAAAATTCAGAGCTAAGCACGTTGATGTATACCTCTAATCCCAGCACTCTAGAGTATGAGACAGGAAAATCACCATGAGGTCATGGCCACCCTGGGCTGCATAGTGAATTCAAGGCCAATCTGAACTACATAGCAAGACCTTGCTTCAAAAGAACAAATTAATAAACAATAATAATAATAATAACAGTAAAACTTGGCGGCTCATACCAGATAGAGATATAAAAAAATGTAAAATGTTCCTACTAGATCTTGTAACTATGATTCGATAGTCACTAATATTTATAAGGAGCAATTTATATATTTGCATATCAATTGCCATTTAAAGGTGATATTTAAAAACAAGTCAGGTATAGAAAATAGACCCATACTACATGGATTGCAAATTACTTTTCAAATACAAATTTCCTCCTGGAAAATCAGAGGATTAAGGGGAAAAAACAAAGTTCTGTGTACTTTACATAAAATATCTGTTTTCTTACTCACCCTTTTAATGGTCCAGCTGTAAGGCAAGGATGATGGCACCGTCCTTCATGTTTACATGGATATCTTTTTTTTGTGTGCCTTCTACAGTTTCTAAAGGGAATGTACATGATGGAGAGGATGAAGTTATTCAATTGTAATGGCACAATCAATGTCTGTCTCTTGAAGTAGAATTAATGCAATAACAAATGAGGTAGACTGGGAAATGTTTAAGAAGAGAGAAATAGCTCCCAATAGTCAGGAAAGGACCAAAAAGTGAGCTGTCATGAGGACTCTTTGTCTAGGAATTTTTATACTAAAAAGTGACCTGAATGCAGACCACTCTGATTCAAACTAAGGCCAATCTATAGGACTAAAACAAACTTAATTAGAAATGAGCCAATGAGGAATCGAGCCATATAGCAAATGTATCGCTCCAATTGCTTCTTACCCACTATTTTATCCAAGTGGTTCATTAAAAGAACAAGATGAGAAGAAAAAAATTCCTTCCAGATAGATAAATGCAGATGTTGTCATAGTTTCTGCTCATCATTTTTCTTGTTACTGTGCTTGTTACATCCTGGACTTAATTGTCCACCTGGTTCTTGTTAACTCTTGAACTCAAGCTTCTGCCTATCTGAAGAAGGCCTGGTTATACTAACTCTACTTTGGGCTCAGTGCCTCTCTGGCTGCCTCCTATCTTCCATTTAACTTGCCTACCTAAAATAAAATGATGCTATGAGAAAAGTACAAGAGCGATGTTATGCTCATTTATGTTCTAGAATTTCTTTATTAATATAATTTTATGATGAAATTTAGACTGTGAGGTAGTTCAGGGAAGAGTCCTTAATTTGCTAATCTCACTAGATGAAGGAAATGAGCAGCAATCAAGTTTATTTTTAGACAGTCCTTCAGTATGATTCCTCATCAGGATAAATTCATAGATCAAACAAAACAAGGCATTTTCAGTACATCTTGTGTCCACCACTATTTTCAAAATATTACATTTTCAAGAAATATCATTGTAATTTTTTAAAATATCTAAATATTAAGAAATGAATGAAATATATTCTGCTGCTATAATTTTAAAAATGAAATTATTGAAGCAACTATGTAACTTAATAACAGCAACCAAGTAATTATTATTCAATTCAATTTGTTACCCTTCTCAAAGAGAATTCGAAAGATTACTGAGCAATTTTGATTCTTACTAGTTAACAGCAAATCTCCATTACACATTAGTCTTAATAGATATCAAGCATATCAAATCTCTATGAATATACAATGAACATGAGGTAACATTCAGCTAAGTTTTCCAAAACACTGATATTCTTGAGAAGGATTCTTAATGAACATTTGTTATATTCCAACTGCAGTTGTACAACATCAGACTGCCTTATGGGAAATATTGAATTAGGCATCAACATAAGTTTAATCTTTTGAAAACAACCTAGGAAAAAAAACAAAATTGAAATGCATATAAATACTTCCAATTTAACAAATTAAACTTGAGGGTGATAATGTAACTGAGAATACATTTAATGATTCAGTTCAATAAATATTCTGTGTAAGAGAACATATGACTTTTTTGCCCAAGGCTTAACATATGTACTGAGAAAAACTTTGCAAACTATAATTAGAGTATAGGCCAATCAGCATTATGAGTACATTAGGTAAATGGATTACCTAGTGTTGCTGGATTATGGAAACAGAATGCAATGCAATATGGCTACTTGTTCTTCATAAGGAAAAGTATTTCTGGAAATGATTGTTGCAACTTTCCAAAATAGCTGGAGTTATTAGAAGATAGATCAAGGAACACAACCAGCTATGCATATTTCAGAAATATAATTTTTAGCAATGTAAATTCAAATTACAAAACTAAGGAACTGTTTAAATTCTTACATTCTCTCAAGACATTCCAGACATAGCATGTTTCATTTCTTTAAATTACATTGTTCTATGTTTGGTCTTTTACTGGTAGTTCACTTATGTGTCAGTTACATTACATAGTTCTCATGATAGGTATCATGTCAATCAAATACCTTTATCTTTACATGACATCAATTAAATCTTAATGATGCATGTAAGGTGAGCAAAATTTACGCAGAATCTGTTCAAGTAATACACTCAAATTTTAATGAAGGTCAATTACAAAGCAAAGTACCCTGTGACCACATTTGTTCTGTAAAATATAAGTGCATTAATGGTTTAGACTCAAAGAATTTTAGAAAAGAGAAAAAAGCAAATATTGCTTTCTAGTGAAAAGGAAAAGTGTGGTATGTGTTAATATGAAAATGGAATCTGTAGCAAATAATTATTGTAAGCACATATTTTCTTGCTAGCACTGCCAGGCACATAACTCCCCATACAACCTGTTAGTGCCATAAAGATCATCACTCCCTATCTCTCCCAGAGGCTTAAACCTATTCTAGAATATAATGCACTCTATATGATACCCACACTAAGTATATGTCTTTCTTTTCAGCTCCTCCTTAGCAGGCCCTACCCTGAACTGAGACATACTCCAAATATTAATCTTCGTTATCTAGCCTACCTTACAATAAAATTAATGTTTTTTTAATCCTGAGTTTTACCTTACTATAGAAGAATCTGTAATAATGATATTATATATGTAACCAATCAATTGCCTGCTCTACTTCTGTACTATTTCCTGCTTGCAAATCCTATATAAACTGTAAACTGACAGAAGGACAGTTTCTGGTTCTCTGAGAAGTTATCCTAACCAGGCCTGTTGATATAAATAAAGTTTGCTTTCTGCTTCCAAGTACTGGTTTCCTGTTTGCCCTTACACTAGGTCATCAAAGCTACTTGGTTTTTGGTCTTTTCAAGGCCAAGTTTTCCTTTAAGTCTCTTAACACTGTTCATATGATTTAAAATAATTTATTCCTCTTCTCTCTCTCCATAACTCTGGTGTTTCTCTTCTATTGCTTGCAGTGAAATAAACCTAGTTCAGGTGTACAATTTTTCAAACCTCCATGTAGCAGATTCCATATTAATCTGTGATAGATCACCCAATTTTAAACAGGGAAATTTAAATGGTTAATTGAACCAGTTTCACTTAATATCATTATCATTCTTCTGACAAGAGTGACTCAGAAGTTTTGCTACTTGAATATAAATAGTAATTAATTACAGCAAAATGTAGGTGTAGTCATGTGCTTTCCCATGAGCAAAAGGATAAAATCCAGATATAAATATAGATATAGATATATAGATAGAACCCTAACCAATATACATATCTAGTTAAATTTTTATACATTTAAAATTTTCAGAGACATGCTACACCTCAATATTATTTTAACAAAACTAATCTCTCAAAAAGATCCAAAATATGAAATATAAACAAAGATAGAAAGAAAAAACATTTATTTGTGTGTTGAGATCCATGTGTACTGGTACATATGTATTCACCTTTTTCTTCATTTTTATTTGCAACTTACCCTTCTATTTAGGAAATCCACCATATTTTTTTCAGTCTGTATATATAGATATTTAAATCGACAGAGCTACTCATAATTGAATAAATGATTTTATGTGAAACAGTCATGTGGATTATGGTGAGTCAGATTGATTTAGAATCCTGCAAACATAAATTTTTCATAATTTTGAAGTATCTAATGAGTAAAATAAACATTATAATTATATATTATATCCAAAAAGAAGTATTAGTAAGACATAATAACTGAAAGAGCTTTAGGTACTTCATTCACTGTAGTGTAAACTACTTGAGGCCTTTCTTTTTACATATCCTTCTATCTTGAAAGACCAGGGAAGACAAGACCATGTCTGTTGAATGAAAAGAATGAATGATTGACTTCAGTGTTCCTATTTACCAGATCATAATTACATGTTCATTTTAAAAAACTAAAATGTAGTCCAAACAGCTTGCATCAAAATCACACAAATCATTACTTAAAACACCTTAATGTAGGACTAGCTTTAATTCTACTGGATCAGAATCAAGGATGGGGCATATTTCCCACAACTTGGCATTTTGAAATGAGTATTCAAAGTGATTTTTATACAAAAAACACAGAATGTTAAATCATTACTGATTATAAGACTTGTTCCTAAAATATTTACAAGAGCAGGGAAAAAAATCTTCACTTTTCATTTTGTAATTTTCTTTGTTCATTTTGTAACATTAGTCAGAATTTGGGGATTAGATGCTTATTCATTTTGGAAGAAAATAAAGAGAAGTGGAGAGACATACATACATAACCACAATGATTGCCTTTAGCCAAACACAAGTCAGCTAGAAAAAAATAAAGACTGATTATACCCATTTAACAATTAATTTAATCAGAGTTGCTGGCAGCACAGCATTCTTGAGTGCACACAGTCACACACACAATGAGGACTATGTAGGATTTTACAGGAAATTAGTGTGGAGATATGATGATAGATAATTTTCTAAGATTTACATAAAAAAGGTAAACTGTGTTTTGGATGAAAAATAATGTAGCTATTTTATTTTGTCAACATCACTTCTTGTGCTTGACTAATACTAATCCAATCATATTGATTTGCTAGAAATATTATTTTGGCTGCTCTGGTTGGTGGGGTAGACAAATATACCTTTCCTGAATGCCATAGTATTTCTCATTCATAGAGTGATGGCTCCAAGGATAACATGATAAGAAAAAAGCTAAGCAGAGTTTTCCAGGAGATTTTAAAATGTTCCCTAGAAGTGAAAGATTCTTATCTCTTAATGAATTGAACTGGAAGTGATGAAGTAAATCAAGACGCTTGTGCTCACTTTTTAATGTTTGTGTACACTAGAAGATAATAGAATCAACATTAAGTGGTATGTATCTAGGGATAAAAAAGAAAGAAATAAGAGTCCTGAAAAGAGATGGAAAGAGTAATTAATGGGCTAGGATTATTTTTGTGTGAAGCCTGTTCGCCAGTAAAATCTTCCTTATACTATCCTGGCAGATGCCTCCAAAGAGACTTGGTGTCTCCAGCAATGGACAAATCTTACCTCACTTTGCAGATGTACTATATTGAGGAGGTTGAGGATCTCCAGTTCATGTTTTATCGGTGACTAGTGGCTAATCAAAAGTTATCTTTCTTTCCAGATGGCTGAATATGCATGTAAGACTATAAGGCATATTTGGAGTCTAATTATCTATCGCTGCTCTTGTTCTGGGCAAGCTGGAGAGTCTCAGTGAGGTTAGTAAATTCTATTTGGGGGCAGAAGTCCAAGGAGGGAGTCCTTTTGCTTTAATGACTATGTTAGTGTTGACTATGGCACAAAATGTCCGCTTAATATCATCTTTTATGAAACAGTTGCCATTAGTGTACCACTTGCTAGGCATCCCTGCCTGTTATGGCTTATATATGGATTTCTGCCTAAAGTCTTATATACTCATAGGTGAAGGTTTTGTGAGGTGACTGGATCATGGTTATGTAATACTGGATCAGTCCAATGATGAGTTTATAGCTGGATATGATATGATGTTGGCAGATAAAGCCTGGTTGAAAGAGGTGGCTCATTGTGGGCCTGGATTGGGAGGGTATATATATATATATATATATGTATATCCTTCCTTCTCTCTTGATGCTGTACTAATTTCTGCCTTCCATGCCATAGACTATTTCACTTTTGACATGCTCATGTTGATAGAGAAGTGCTACACAGTAAGACAGGCACTTGCCTTGCCTCCATTTTATTTTCCTCAGAATTTTTTGTTTTGGAAATGCAAGTTTGTTTTGCTGGGCTCCTGCCCAAATTATCAGAACTGTATGTGACTATTTGAACTATGTGACCTTTAAGGAATGTTCTGTTAAGCTCCAACCCCTTCTCAGGAATGTTCTGTAATTCCACCCCTCTGCTTCAGGAATGTTCTGTAACTTTCCCCCCTGCTTCAGTGAGCATGCTCACAATGTATGTGTTTCCAGAATGTTCTGCAACTCCACTCCTTTACTTCAGGAATGCTCTGTAACATCATCCCTGCTTCATTTAGCATGCTTTCCTACTCTGTAGATCCCTATATAAGGAGTCTTTCATTTCTGGTAGAGCACTCAGACACCTCTGAGCCTGCCAGGGATTGCTGGTGTAATAAAGGCTTTTTTTCTACATCTTCAACTGACCATCAGATTCTCAAGACTTCAAAGAATGAGAGCTGCAACCCAGAGCTGCCACACTGAGCTATAGAGCTCAGCTGTGTCTCACAACTGTGTCCCAGAACTGCCATGCTGAACTGTAAGGCTCAGCTTTGCCTTGCAAGCTGTGGCAATTAGTCCCAACACTGAGCTATAACATTTAGCCATGGCTCTGAGCAGTGGTAATTAGCTGTGACACTGAGCTGTAACACCTAGCTGTGCCTCTGAGCTGTGGCATTTAGCTGTGATACTGAGCTGTAATACTTGGCTAAAGCACAAAGCTCCTCTGCTCTACTGCAACAGTGTGATATTGACCTGCCTTGGAGCCGGCCAATGAGAAATTAAAACCTTAACAAAGTGTGAGCTAAAATAAATCTTTCTTCCCTTAACTTGGTGTTTTTTATTTTGTCCCAGGAATGAGAAAGTAACTATGACACTGTCAATGGTTGATCCCTCATAATTTGGTAGCTGGAATAATTCTGGGCAATTGTTTATTCACACTCATGTTCTACCCATTGTAGAGGAGCAAGGAAGTTGGCTGGATTTAGAATGGTGAAAGACTTAAGAAAGACATATGAATTTTCAATAAGAATGGCCTAATATTTACAGAAACTTTATCTAATCATCCACAAATAGCTCTAGAGTTCTAACAGAGCCTCAACTTGGTATAGATTTAGTACTGAGAACTTTTGTCCAAAGGTTATCTTAGAAGCTTCCTAGAATATGTAATGTAGAAGCTATTGCTCATAGGCAACTAGGCTCGCTCTGTGTCACTTCATCTACTCATTTGGAAAAGCAGGTGACTGGTTGATTTTCCTGGCCCAGATGCTGGGTAAACACTACAATGGTTACTTCCTGAGCTTTGGCCACAAAGAGAGAAAAAGGCTAACAACTTTGGGAATCCTAATGCTGAGGCCTACAACAGGGCCAGTTTTAAGGCCTGGAAGTCTTCTTGAGTTGCTACTGTCCATTTCAAGTATTTGGTTTCTTGTATTCAAGTTGTCTTATGTAGGAGTTTGGCTATAAATCCAAAATAAGCATTCATATATGGCAGGAACCTGTCATTCCCACAAAAGCACTCCACTGCTGTTTATAGTCTGGATGATACATATGATGAAATGCCTCAGTTCTCCTTGAGGGTGGTTGTCTTTTTTCTGATGTTTAAACATTACCTAGTTATTCACTTTTAGTTGAAAAATCTGGTTCTGATATTAAGATACCTTGTGAAACCTTTTTGGTAGAAAATTAAGAGACTTAATGGTGTTGTATAAGATAAAACCTTGGTGTGACTACAAGTGAGGAGATCATCTAAATATTTTAATAATCCTCCCCTTTTATACTTTAGATGTCTTAGGCCTCAAGCTATAACCTGTGCAAAAAAGTGGATACTCTCTCTAAAACTTTGAGTAGAGACATTCCAAGAAGCATACTGTTAGCAAAGTCTCATTTGGAAATCTTCCCATTGAAAAACAAACAAGTACTAGAAATTAGGAATAGAAATGACATTTTTCAGATCAAGAACTGAGAATCAACTAGTATCTCCTGTTTTAAAAAGGCATGCAGCAGGGCCCATCAGCTGGATTCAGTCTATTGGTTAATGTGGCTTCTTAAGTCTTTAATAAACACAACAAGGGGATCTACTACTAATGTGTTTGTAGTGAGTGACCACTGCTTCATTGATATATCTGAGATATTATACTAGAAAATATTCTGCTAATGGCTTGACAGTTGGTATAATGGCTGTGTTGCATGGGGACTGGAATGGGACCAGCAACCCTGTAGCAATATATATGTATGT
>NW_022900951.1:70785973-70823659 GCF_012274545.1 Fukomys damarensis
TATATATATAATAGGCTTTAGCTCTACTTTTCTCATAAGGTGATACTGTCTTCTGTGAGGGTCCAGATCAAGGTCCTTCATGTGAATGACTATTGGAGTGGCCTTCACAGACCTCCCTGTGATGCTATCATACCTCACTTAGGGATCAACTTCAGCAGAGAGATTGGAACCAATGTGTTCAGGATAGCAAGGTACTAGGGTGTGAGTTGCTAGATATTTAAATGACAGAGTGGCCTTGAATAGGAAGGTTAACTCTTTCAAATACTGGTATTGTTGAACTCTGGTGTTACAACAATGGCAGCTTGGAAAGGCAAAAAGTCCAACTGGCAGTTCAGAGTGGGGTTAAATAAAGCTAAACAGCTAACTCATAAAAGGCACATAAAAATTGAGTACTGGGGTACAAGCTCAACCCAATAGGAAAGTAGAATTGAGTAAGACATCTCAATATCACAAAGGCTTACCTACTGCACATGGGTCACTCAAGGCTTCTGCAAATTGATGGAGATGGACTTTTTCTGGGGCCACATGAGCCTCCTTGGGATCATTATTTGTCATCCACGCATTTTCCTCCAGTCACTATGGTGATGCATGACCTCATCCCTCTAAAAATGAGGGCAGCTCTTCCTCCAATGCCAAGGCTCTTCTAATGTTAGCACAGTAAAGCTTTGCTGGCTTTAGAAGTCACTCCCTTGCTTCTTAGTTACTTTCACTTGCAGCACTCTGACTTGCTTCCATTCCTTTTTTTTATTACTTCAGTTTCCATTAGCACTGTAGCCTTTATCATGAGCCTTATTTATTAGGGCTAGTATGGCTTTAGCCTGCTTTTCACATACTTAACTTGTGTTTTATCATTTATTTTCTTGCGGTTATTAAAGACTGAAGAAGCCACATTAACCAACAAAATTATTCCAGCTTATAGGCCCTGTTGCATTATTTGGAGCTTACTGACTATTAAATGCCCTCCTATGATAATTTTACTTTCCTAAACTTTAGTTTTAATTCAGTACACTTACAGAGGGCATTTTCAAGCTGAAGTTGGAAAAAAGCTTGATTTCCATCAGAACCCTGACTAAAAGTTCTGATTTTATGATTTACAGCCTTGGCTTTCCCCTGTCACATACTGGCTCAGATGGTCTGGAGATACCTTTATTTGGCTTTTCTACCCCTTTTGTTATAATCAAAATTTAGTCACTTCTTTATTTGAGATCCAAATAATGCTTCAATTGGCTGATTATAATTGTGTGAAGCTGCAAAGTATTCATCATTATTTGGCTTTGTACTTCTTATGATTTATTCTACAACTGTCCATCAAGAAAGCAAGATGAACAGAACATCTCATCATATCAGATCAAAAACTATTGCTAGAGTATAGAGATCATCAGCAAACAAAATTCTCAGAAAGTCTACTTAGTTTCTCTTTGCTTTGCTGAATATCTGTAGATGAAAAATAGAAGGCATTTAAGCAAGGAGTCAGATGTGATGGATGAGGCATACTGAAAAATTAGTTTTGTGGGCAAGAGTAGGTGTGGGAACCTCACAGGCCTTCCCCAAATCCATCCTTAATCCATGATTAGGAATCTTATAGGTCTGGCTAGCTACATATTTTTAATATAATATTTAAAGATCCTTTTTGTTGGTTGATCCTCATATGGGGACATTACAGGGCCTCTTATGAGTCAGACTCAGACATATCCAGCTGTTGACTAGGGCATCCCCTAGTAGAACTGAACTCCTTAATAGCCAGAAGTATCTGGTCTTGTATTGGCATCAGTGCCCCTTTTTGAACATTTCAGTCTCCCGTAATGTCCTATATATATATAGATATTTGGTACTGGGGATCGAACTTGGGTCCTTGCTTTTGTGAGGCAGGCCACTGAACTGCTGAGCTAATTCCCTGGCCCTCTTAATATATATTTTCTGAAAAAAGTCTGGAGCTCGGATGCTCTACTAGCTGGATACCTCTGGATAATTACATAGCTGTCTAACATCACAGTATGCCTGTATAAGGAGGGGTAGTACGTATTTTCTTCAATGAAATTTAATAAAACTTCTAACAATTTTTCTGTACTTTTGATCATACCACAAAAGTATACAAATCTGGTGAAAAAAGAAAACTTCACAATGCAACAATCACAGGTTACATATCCTTTTAGTTAGGAACATATACTTCAGGCCACATTTATCTCAACAAAAGCAAAATGAAATAGAAAGAGAAAGAAAGAGAGCTAGTGTTAGAGAAATAACCCCAGGAAGAAAAAGATATAGGCTTGCTCAAGGACTAAAGAAAATAAAGTCCCCATAGCCCACCATTGCAGTTACAGTTTTTGCTACTGCTGGCATGAAATTGCACTTGAAAGGACCAAAAGATTTGCTGTTCCCCATGAGAAAAAGTGTTACGCTAATACTCTAATTTTCAACTCTTTTCTTGTCTCATTTGATCAGCACCAGAAAAACCAAAGAATTTGAGTATAGTGACAGACCAAAGCTGGAGGAGAGGTGCTTGAATAGGAAGGAAACCATTGTTCCTTTAAGGAAAAGGGAAAGAAAATGGACTGTAGACATACACCCACTTAGGGTGAGCCCATGGCTCCACTGTGCCCCACAAACACCCTTTGCCATTACAAAAGTAGTTCTCTCAATCCACATGGTTGAAAGCATACTTCACACTCCCCCAAATAAAATGCAGTAATATTAAAAAAACTGGTCCCAGTGTAAGTTTGAATATTTTCTCATGTTCAGTGGCCCCAGGGGCCAAAAATTTGTAAGCATTATGCTATTCCCTGGCCAGATCCCTTTGGCTGGGCTCAGGGGTATGAAAATCTGTGTAAAGGTGTGGGAAATCTGTGCCATGGAATGGGAATGCACATGTTGTAAGGACTTGTTGCAAAAAATGAGTTGCATAAATACAAACCTACCCAATGTCCCAGTCATTGCAAAGGCCAAAGTTTTTCACTCTATGGCTTGGTCATTTCCATCCCCCACCTCCCATACCAAGAATGCTTTGCCACAGTAGTGACTACTCCATAACTGTTCCTTGGCAACAACAAGTTTTTAGTCACTTTTTAAAAGGGAAATGGGGAAAAAAATCTGCCCAACAAAGGAGTTACCTTCCTTATTTGCTGCACTTCTTTTGGTGTCTCACTGGTAGTTGGTGGATTCTGGCTGTTGTCTCCTGATGGCCTTTGCCAAGAAATGATTTGTTAGAAAAAAAGGAACTGAGTCACTCTTTTCCTTCTTTTCAACTGTAAACACTACACAACCGTAGTGATTATCCATGCTTCCATTATTTTAAAATAGTTGTGTGTCACTTCCCTTTTCTCCATTCAACCATAAACACAACACAACATAATGCTAATGATTATCCAGGCTTAAATTTAAGAGGATATGCAGATTTCTGACATCAGTGAAACAAACAGTAGGAGGCACCTTACATCAGTTGTGTCTGACCCTACTTCTATAAATACTGGTAACCTGAATTATCAAGTCCTTTTTTGCCCTTACACTCAACTCCATTTTTACTTTAGTCTGTGAGTCCCCTTTTCCTTCACCTTCTTTTTCCTTTCAGCCTTCTCCCTGTTACTGTTACCTTCTGGTGATCTTCAATAAATATAGGTATTTCAAACATACTGCAAGGTGTACATTTGGCAATTGTTTCCTCTTTATACACAGGAACCTAGACTATTTTTAGCCCAGACAAATGTAACATTTATGCATGATAGATCCACCTGATAAATTCCAGGCTCTTGTAAACAACAAGCAAAGAATTCTAAGTATGCATCCAATAGTAAAAGAAAAAGCAGCTACATTTAATGAATAAACAAAGAGATGTGTTCAGGACAGGGCTATCACAATAATTAAAGGAAGCTAATTTTGATGTAAATTAATATACAGTCAAAGAGGGTCTGGTCTCTCAAGAAAATTAGTGAAAAAATTGTGACTGAAGGTATATATGAAGAAGGTAATGCTTCAAGGCAACATCTCAATGTTCAGACTTGTGTACTTACTTAAGGAATAAGCAGAACTTGGGACTATACTGCAGTTAGTGCTATCCAGTACATTAAGTCCAAGTATGCATCAGACACCCAGGTGGCTGACCAAAACACTGAAACCCATCCCTTCTCCAAAATATTCCTGATTTAGAAGTCATAGATAAGCAAAGGTTAATGATATCAACCATATTCAATTTATGTGCCCCATTTTGCTATTGGATCAATATTAGCTAAGCAGCTATATTTTTAGACCTATAGGTTAATTACAGTTTGACCTACATTGTACCCACTTCTAATTTTGCTTGACAAATGGCTTCAGTGGCAAGCCACTTAGGACTCCTGTCTCTCATAAGCTATTTCTAGTCTCCAAAACATTTCCTACTCTTAACATCCATTGTCTTTTGGAATTCATTCTTTAATTTCAGGGGACATGTACTTGGCACATCTTGCACATAGTAGGTTAGGGCTTATATTTCCCCTATATCAACAAAGTAAACAAAAAGGTCTCATAACAAAAAGTGGTGACAGGATGACAGTGAAATAAGAAGCACACAGATAAATCAGGATTTTGAATTTTTAAAGATGTGCACCCTTCCCAGTTTGCCTCTCAGTGGGTCTCTGGACAAGATTGATAAAGGTGATTGACAGGGTGCTGTATTACCTCAGGGCAATCCTAACACATACTTGTCTCAGAATTTATTCCAATTAAATCAGATACAGGAGATGCAATTCATATGTATGAACTGTGATGAGGTTCAATGGAGGAACAGTTTCTGGAATTTAGACCAGAAGATGTAATATACCTGTGCCCTGTCCTGGAGCTAGAGAGATAACCAAGGCCTTTGTTAGTTTTATTTCTGTTTCTCTAAGGAAAATAAATAGAGAAATAGCACAGGCTTGCAGCTCAAATTCTGCTGATGGGACAGAGTATAACCTTGCAGCTTCAATTGTGCTACCCATACATTAACTAGGGTATTTTTATATACTTGCATACCTTAGTCAAACTCATGAAGCTGTATACCTTGAGTCAATTTATTTCCCTTTGTAAAACATTTATTTTATTTAAATGAAGTGTAAAAACATGTTTGTAGCACTAAAAAATATATGGACTCTAATTCTAATTTTTCTAACATACATGGAGTAATTCATGTTATAATCTCTTCAAAATATAATATATAAAATTCTATTAATTATGGAGTAAAATCTCCACCTCCTATCCTATCTCTCAGCTGTTCTTAAATGTTGTATACTTTTCTGGATTTGTTCACATGTATGAATTTTTATATATATTTCTGTATTTGTGTGCATTCAGTCTGAAAATGTAATAGCACTGCACAGTTCTATCATTTTATAACTAAATATTCACATATACACACAAATTATTTTCACTTTCAGTGCATTATTACACATCATTCTTTTGTAAGAGTTGTATAATATGCCACTGTTTCTGTCTGCCATATTTTATTTCATAATTATCATATTAAAGGATATTTTATAAGTTCTCCAATTTCCCCACAGAAGAACAAAGTTCCAGTAAAGTTCTTTGCACATTTATTCTTATCAATGTGTATAAGCAGGGTAAATTCAAAGAAGTGTCTCTGTTCAGTAGAAAGTAAGGCTTTAAAAAATATCTGTGATATCAAATTGTCCTCAAAAGGATTGAATTGTTTTGTATTTCAACAAAAATATTGAGTCATTCCTCAACCTTAGCTAGTAGTAGAGTTAGAAATAAATGAGGTGAGTGAGCCACTCCCTTCCATCCATTCAACTTTAAACACATTTCCCTAATGATTATCTATTCTTCCACAATTATAAAGAAATACAAGGTAAAATATCAAAAGCTTAGGAAGTCTCAATGCCCAAGGCAACAGATCATGTACTCCAGTAAGAGACTGAATTGGAGGCACCCAGGAATAGAGGTGTCTGACCCTTCAAGTACAGGAAGCCTTAATTATCGAGACTGTTTTTCCCTTCACATTCCTGACTATTTCTGCTGCTATCATCCAAAGATCTTCAATAAATGCATCAACTTACTACATATTATGAGGTGTACACTTAATTATTTCCTTGTTGTATAACAGAAAATAATTAGTTCTTATCTCTTACATTCACAGCAAATAACAGTTAAACTACACTCAAATATCTTACCCCCACAGCTTTCATGGATAAATATATCTTACAATAATTAATGTTCTTGCCACCTAACAACCATGCTCTTCCCACTTCTGTAAATGGGCTTACTGGGGGAAAAATCCTGTTCCCAAAAAATTAATTCGCCTAAAATCTTTCTGCTTCTCCAAAATTCCATTCAACTTGCTCTTATCTTGTCCTATTCTAGACCAATGTAAAAAAAAAACCTTGCTCCTCCAGAACATTGGGGCTCAGAATTTGGAGTCCATAACTCCTTGGGCCCACTGACAAAAGAAAGCTTGGCTCCCTCCACCTGCCCAAGTGCCAGTCAGTTTCTTTGCCTTCAGTATACCTAAAATTGCTCTAACTGTTGTACACAAGAACCTGAACTATTTATGGGCCACTCAAATGTAACATCAGTATATTTTTAATTTTACCAGTCTGATAGTTGAAAATGTTAACTTTTATTTATATTTCTATTATAAGTAGTAAGACTAAAAATATATTGTATCTTTTGGACTATGCAATTATTTTTAAAATTACCTATTTTCATTGCTTCTTGGGCTTTTGGTTAAGATCGAGTGTAAAAATTAATCATTTTTCTCCTATTTTTGTCTTTTTTCTGTATTGATTTATAAGAGATATTTGCCTGTTAAAGGCACTAACACTGTAATATATTTCAATTTTTTCTCATAATTTAATTTGTCTCCTGTTCAAAATGTATTTTGCTGGATGGATCTTTTATAATTTCCTGTAACCACATATATTATTTTTCTTCTACGAGTCTTCTACATTTTGTGCTATTATAAAATCATTTATGTTTCATCATTAAAATTATTTAACATGTTTGTTATAGCTTTTAAAATTTGCAATTTAAAAATACCTGGAAAGTTTTGTGTCGATAAATATCTAACATATTTCACAATGGATGTTAAATTAAGATAACTCAGTGAATGGTTTAAACTTCCAAATGTATATACCCATAAAAACATAGACCCATGTAGAGTGGTTTTAAAAGTAATTTTTTAAAAATTTAATATCTGCAATACATTAAATAAAAACACAAGAAGCAGAGAATAAAGTCATTTTCAGTCATCAGCTGCTTAGTCCAGAACAGCTCCCAAGGCCCTGCACATGAACTTCTCATGTGAATTTGAGCACATTTTTGAGGGAATAGCCTAGATTTGACACTGACCTGAGGAGTAGGTTATACAAAAGGGACAGTTCACACTGAATTTTTGCCACTGTTTTCTCTGTTGAATGGTCATCAACCATCCTGCTGTATGGTGTACTTTTCTTACTTTTACTTGGCCAAACTTCACTCTCCAGAGTCTGTTCTTTGTCCTGTCTTTAATAAATGTGAAACATTGTTACCATTAGTGCTTTTCTTGACAATTCTTTGCTCAGGAGAGAAAGAACTTAAAATATCACCTTCAGAAGTAGATTTCAATACCCCAAACTCCTGTAACATATCTTTCCATCCATCCAGGAACACATAAAGCTTTTGGAACATATTTTGTTTTGTTTCTCTCTAAAATGCCCTTCTTCCTTTTTTTTATTTTTATTGAGTTTATTGGTACATTCTAGATATACAGTACAGTTACATTCATTACTGGGATCTTGTACTTTTACATGACAGGTCTTTGTTCTCATTTTTTCCCCTTGCCCCTGCCCTCCCCTGCTTCCTTTACATATCAGAAAAGAGAGGAATTGCTTCTAATGTCTTAACATAAAGACTACTACAAGAGCTCTGTCAAATGGCATACTTTACAAAATAGTTAAATAGAGTGGCTGCTAGATGTCTACCTTGCCTGAGATCAGTAGAATCTAGAGCTATGCTAAGAGAACAAGCTGTAAAATTAACTTTGGGATAGATACAAAAAGTTCTGGCCCCTATGATGCCAAGGTTATTCTAGACACAAATGGTTACTTGTGGTTAACAGAGGAATTGCTTAACAATTATTAGGCCATGCTCTTAGACATACCTAACCTTATAAAAATTTGCACTATTCTTAATCTTTTCTCACTAAAGGCTACATGCATAGAAGTTAGCAATTCTTGTAAATAAGTGATCTCTTGGGTCTTTGCAAGCAGGCAGGATATTAGTGAGCTGCTTCTTGAAGATCCTGAGGTGGTTGGGTTCACTGATGGAAGTAGATATGTCCAAGTAAGACATCAAAACATAAGTTGTGCAGTTGTCAGTTTACAACAGGTCATTATGGCTGACTTTTCCTTTTCAGAGATCTGTGCTAAAAAAGTATAACTCATAGCTCTTACTTGGGAATGGCTATTAGGAAAATTCAAGAAGCTATATAACTGTATGGGCTCCAAACATGCTTTTTTTATGCTACATGCCCATACATTAATCTGGAAACATGGAAATTTCTGACTAGCAAGCAATCATCTAAAATACACCAGCAGAAAATTCTATAACTCTTAGGGGATGTCTATTTTTGCAAGAAGGTTTCTATCATTCAGTATATGGGATCCTAAAGATAACTGTCTAAAGTCTCTTTGGGAACTCAAAAGGCTGATGGGGAGGTAAGAAGTGTAGCTCAACAGCCCCTCAAATCCTAGCCTTATTCCCAGTTCCTGAGGAGCCATTCTGTTCCATGCTTAAAAGCTACAGTAACATGATATAAAAATGTTTCATGGAAAATCATTATGAGAATATTCACAGGACAAAGAAAAAAAGCTATTTCTGAAAACTTCTGGAAGACCTAAGGCACCTCTTCAGAAAGCAAGACTCCAGTATTGCTGCAGGTGCAGATAAGTAGAGCCACTAATGACTCTAATTCACCACAGTTTAAATGGGCACCTGTATTGCTGCTCCTGTTTTTAATTAAATCCAAAATGTGAGTAATGTGGCTAAGGCTAAGGCTTTCAGGTTCTCAATAATTTATCTAAACTCTCTCTTTGCCTTACTTTGTTTGCCACAAGAAGCATGGAAACAGAACTATTTCCTCATATTTCAGCTGTACAACTCTAATACAATGGTAAAGTTACTTTCTTTCTCCCATTGAACAGATACCTCAGTAGTCACTAACTTCTCTCATTATCTTCTGATACATACACCTTTTCTTCAACCCAGCCAATGAGCCTCAACACTTCAAGGTAGGTGGAGAGTAGAATCCCCAGTAGTAACACCTACAGATCCTTTTTACAGATACTTTATATGAAGATGGAGACCTTCACTCCCTCATCATCCCATAAAGGAATATGAAAATATGTTACTCTCAGGAGGGAATGAGATAGTAGTTTAGGGTTTAGGAAAGCTGGGTGAGGAAGTAGGCATCATCTGCTAATTACAAAATCCCAGGACACATGTGCAAAACAATTCACAAGACCCTACACATGGATTTCTCATGAAAACTTTGGCAGATTTTCAGTAGGATATTCTAGATATGATATGAGATTTAGGAGTGAATGACACAAAAAAGACAGTCCCCACTGAGTTTTTGCCACTTTATTCTTTCTTGCCTGGTGGTCCACCTTCATGCTGTATGATGTACTTCTTTTCCTATATCTACTCATCTCAAACTTTATCTACACATCTTATCATTAATAAATGTGAAATTTTGTTACTATTAGCGCTTATCTTGACCAATTCTTTTCTTACAATAGAATGAACCTAGAAATCACCTCCAGAAAGAGATTTCAGCAACCCCAAATCTGGTAAAACTGCCTTTCTTGGAAACAAAAATTTAACTGAAGATAAAAATTAAATAGGCCATGAGATGGAAGTATTGACAGATTTACAACTAAAATAATGCATTTCATTAGCAGTCAATTTAAAATGAGACCTAAATCAACAGTGTAAACCAGTCATGAATCTGAAATTTATCATATATGGACTATTAAGATACTAGTGAGTGGCCTGCCAATATTCCATTGGTGAGTACAGATTCTACTGAGAAGCCCTCCTGGACCAGAGCTGTGTGAGGGTGTGAAGATAGCAGGGAGGATCCCACTCTGAAAAGAGCTGCACAAGTAACAGCCAGGGACCTGCCCAGATTCTATCTGTAAATACACCTGGATCCCAGCAAGAAAGCTGCATGGACCACAGCTGCATGGGGGCACATAGATCCCAGCCAGAGTCCTGCCCTGAAAAGAGCTGAAGAGGCACAAAAGCCACGGCCAGAGGAGTGCCCAGGTTCCATGTGCAAGTACACGCAGAGCACAGACAGAAGCCTGAATGGACCAGAGATTTGTAGGAGTACATGGAACCAAGCCAGGGTCTCCCCAGACCCCAGCAGCTTGGGCCTACAAGCGCCAGCCAAGACTCAGCTAGAAAAGAGTTTCACAGGCCCACAAGCAACAGCCAGAGCCCTGTCCAGATTCCATCAGTAAGTGAACACAGATCCCAGTGAGAAACTCATATGGGCCAGAGCTGAGGGGGAGCACATGAATCCCAGCCAGGCCTCCAGCCAGACACCAACAATATGGGCCCACAGGCCTGGCCAAAGGCCATTCTGAAAAGGAGCTATGCAGGCAGGTAAGCAGCATCAGCCAGAGGCCCACCAAGATACCATTGGTAAGTGCAGGCATACCCCAGTTAGAAGTCTGTTCACACACTAGTGACTCAGGTGCATGGCCCCCAGCCAAAGGCCCTCCCAGATAACAGCTATGCAGGGGGCCATGTACAGGCCAGAAGAACACATAGATACCACCCCAAGGATGCACAGGCCCCAACCGGAACTGCACCAGGAAAAAAAGGCAGAGCATGGATCCAGAAGGCCAAAATTCTGAACACAGGAGTTGTTGCAGTGGTGAGCACCAGAGAATAGATGAGTAACTTAGAGGGAACTGAAGACTACGGGGTGAGAAAAAAGTCACCTCCACAAAAAGCATCAGGCTGCATTTTAGAAATGAGAAGTCAGGTAAAATCATTCTCAGAACCAGACTTCCAGATCACCTAAGGCAACCATAAAGAGCAAGGACATGGAAAAAAATCTAATACTCAACAACTTGTACTCTCTGAACTGGCAATGACAGGGAATGTGGATAAAATGAAATTAGAAATAATTTATTATATAACAGCAGAGATTGTGTCCATAGGGTAAGACATGATTAAAAACTCTAGAACAGACACAGATATAAAATACAGAAGCTGAGGAACATGATGGAATTCCAGCATAGGAAACAAATGGAATCAATTAAACACACACAAGCAGATACACAGGAGATTAAAAGCTCCCACAAAAGTTTATGCAGCAGAATATGCTAATGTGAGGAAAGAATTTCAGATATAGAAGACAGGATTGCAACTAGTGACCAGGAAAAAAAATTTCTTAAAAATTGTAATGGACCACTAGAAATTAATCCAGCATCTCCAGGACAATACAAAGAAAAATAACATGACTGATTAGAGTCAGTGAAGAAATGAGTGAGTGCAACAGACATAAAAATAGTTCACAGAGGTAATGGCAGAAAACTTTCCAATATATAGGGAAAAGAACTTGACATACAGATAAGTGAGGAATATAGGACTCCAACTAGCCATGTTAAAAATAAACCTACACCTAGGTGTATAATAGTTATGACTCCAGAAACCCAACAGACAAACAAGATTCTACAAGCATTTAGAGATAAGAAACTAATCACATAAAAAGGAAAGCCCAAGAGAATCACTACAGACTTCTCAACACAAAACCTCAAGTCAAGAAGAGCTTGAAGTATTTCAAGCTATAAAATAAAATAACCTCGAACCAAAATTGATGTACCCTGAAAAACTATCATTAAAATTTGATGGAGAATTAAGATACTTTCATAACAAACAATACCTGGGAACTCCAAGAATACCAAACAAGCACTACAAAAAATTAAACAATATCCTAGGTAAAGACAATAAGGATCACAAACTCAGGAAGCTCAACATAATGAATTCATGAGGCACAAAAAGAAATTAACTGCAATGGGGGAGAATCCAACAAAAAGAAAAAAATATGACAAGGATTAGTCCATACATATCAGTTATAACCATAAATGTTAATTGTCTCAATTCACCAATCAAAAGAAATAGACTGGGCCTGCCTGCCTGAGATCACCTGGCAGCGGGCGCGTGACCTCCCGGCCTGCATGACAACAGACCCAGGAAGGCCCCAAAGACCCTGGAGGGGTTCTCTTCAGCTGCCTGCCTGCCTGAGATCACCCGGCAGCAGGCGCGCGACCTCCCGGCCTGCGCTACAACAGACCCAGGAAGGAAGGTAGCTTCGCGGGTGCCCTTGGAACACCCCCACGACCTCCCCCCCTACTGTTCTCAAAGCTCCTGATTGGCCCAGTCCTTACAGCAACTCTGCAGAGGCATAGGTTCTCATGAAGGGTAGTTTTCTGAGCTCCCAACTTTGAACATCTTTAAAGAAAGGGCAGGGGAAACCTGTAATAGAACTGAGTGGAGTTCAACCCTGAGGGTAAGGAAACTAAAGTTAGGCCTTGTAGATTGTGTTCAGTCTCAGTCGTGGGGAACAGCCATTGGCTAGCTGAGACCAGGGGATTTGGTTCTGCATATGGCTGTGTATGTGGTATAATATGAGATCAGAGACAGTCTGAAAGAGGACCTTCAAATTCTTTTGTTTTCTCTCTCTCTTTTTTCTTTTTTCCTCATTCCACACTAAAATTTCTTTCTTTTTTCTGTCCTCTCTCTCCAATTCAGTCTCTTGCTCCACCATATTGTCCCTCATCTCCCTTTTTATTCCAGCTCCTGCTCTAACTCAGACTTCTTCTTTTATTATTTTTTGTTTTTAGGAGGGGTTTCTCTTTATGTTCTTTTCTCCAGTCATTTTACCTCACTCATGGCTCTGTACCTTCAAGGGAAGGCAAGCGCCTGTTACTGTTAAGGGGATATATTCCTGTCCTTATTCCTGCACTCTCTCTATCCCCCCTGAACTTAATAGCTTTGTAAAGATAGTAAGGTAATTCTACAACCTCTGGATTCACTTCAAACCTGCTCTAATTCTTTCACTTATCTAATCCTCTTGTTCTAAGTCGAACCCCCCATCCTAAATGGTAAAGATGCCATATTGAAAAGAATATTCACTGCAAACATACTATGAGCTGCTTCTTGAAATTAATCTAATTCACATGAGTTAAAGGTGATACATTAATGACTACCATAAGTGGTCAGTTGGCAAGCTGTGCCTGATCCTATTGGGCTGCTGAATGTATCAATTGGGACAAAGAGTGGTGATTGATTTAAAGAGTTGTTTTCTCTGATATTATGAAAACGAGAATGTCTATGAGTCATTAGAAACTCAAAAGCTAAAACGCAACTATATTAGGAAGATTTAAGTAATACCCAGAAATTAAAGAAGGACAACCCAACAATAAAAATAAAAATGAGAAAACACTTAAGCAAGACACAAAAACAAATATCCAGTTCACCAATAGCAAATAGTAGGACAAATGAGGATGAAAAGTCTGATAGTGAACCAACAGGACTCCCTGGACCCATAGCACAGGAGGTAACAAAATTGATCAATCAGGCTCTAGAAAAATTCAAATCAGAAATAATTTCCCAGCTAGCCAGAGAGATGATGAGCAAAATAGAAGTCATGATTCGAGACTCTAGAGCAGAAACTGAGAAAAAAATAGATGAGCTCAAGACTGTGATAGAAGCCATGAAGACTCAGCATAAGAAAGACATGGAAACAATGAATGCCCAACAGAGGAAAGAAATGGAATCCATAAAACAGATTCAAACAGATATCCAGGAGATTAAAAACTCTATTGAAAGTGTACGAAACAGAATAAAAGATTGCGAAGATAGAATTTCAGATATAGAAGATAGGATAGCAGTCAGTGACCGTGAAAAAAGAGGTCTATTAAAAACAGTAAGGGATCATGAGAAATCAATCCAACAACTCCTAGACGATACAAAGAAAAATAACATAAGACTGATAGGAATTCATGAAAAAACAGGAGAAAACACAAATGATATAAAAAAGCTCTTCACAGAATTAATGACAGAAAACTTCCCAAACAGAAGGGAAGAATTAGACATACAGATAAGTGAGGCATATAGAACCCCAACTAGCCACGATCAAAAAAAATCTACACCTAGACATATAATAATCAAGATTCCAGAAATCCAACAGAAAAACAAAATACTACAAGCAGTAAGAGAAAAGAAACAAATCACATGCAAAGGGAAGCCCATTAGAATCACAGCAGACTTTTCAACACAAACCCTTAGGTCAAGGAGAGCCTGGAGTGAGGTATTCCAAGTCCTAAAAGAAAAGAATCTCCAACCTAGACTTTTGTATCCTGCAAAACTCTCTTTCAAAATAGATGGGGAAATAAAATACTTCCACGACAAAGAGCACCTGAGAAATTTCATGAACACCAAACCAGCACTGCAAGGAATTCTAAACAATATCCTAGAAAAGGACAACGAAATTCACAATAACATGAGGCCCAACAGACCAAATCAAATAGGCAAGGCAAGAAACTAAAAGGAGATGGGAGAAAAAGTAAAAAGAGTCAACAAATGGACAAAAACATGACAAGAATAAGTCAAAATATATCAGTTGTAACCATCAATGTTAATGGCCTCAATTCACCAATCAAGAGAAACAGATTGGCAGAATGGATTAAGAAGCAAAATCCAACAATATGTTGTATACAAGAAACACACCTAGTGCAAAAGGAAGTCCATAGACTGAAAGTGAAAGGATGGAAAACAATTCTCCATGCGTCAGGAGTCCAGAAAAAAGCAGGGGTAGCAATCTTATTCTCAGATAAAGTAAATTTCAAACCAAAACTCATTAAGAGAGACAAAGAAGGACACTACATCCTTGTAAAGGGAACAATTCAAGAGGAAGAGCTGACAATCATAAACATATATGCACCAAATATAAATGCCCCCAACTATATAAAACAAATATTAAGTAACATGAAAAACCAAATAAGCACTAATACAATTGTAGTGGGGGATTTAAATACCCCACTATCACAAATTGACAGATCTACTAGGCAGAAAATCAACAATGAAATAATAGAACTGAACCAAGCTTTGGAACACATGGACTTAATAGATGTTTATAGAGTATTCCACCCCCAAAAACCAGAATATACATTCTTTTCGGCTGCACATGGATCATTCTCCAAAATAGACCACATACTGGCTCACAAAACAGGTCTAAATAAATGCAAAAAAATTGAAGTCATCCCCTGTTTATTATCAGATCATAGTGCAATCAAACTAGACATCAATAGCACAAGAAACTATAGAAACTTCACAAGCACATGGAAACTGAACAACACTCTCCTAAACAATCAATGGATTACAGAGGAAATTAAAGAAGAAATTAGACAGTTTTTACAAATAAATGAGAATGCCAATACAACATACAGGAATCTTTGGGACACAATGAAAGCAGTTCTACGTGGAAAATTCATAACATTGAATGCCCACACTAGGAAAACAGAGCGGGCTCAAATAAACAACTTAACGATGAAACTTAGACTCCTAGAAAAACAAGAGCAAGAAAAACCCAAAGCTCGAACAAGAGAGGAAATTATAAAGATCCGAGCAGAAATCAATGCAATTGAAATTAAGAAAACGATACAAAAAATAAATGAAACAAAGAGCTGGTTTTTTGAAAGAATAAATAAAATTGACAAACCCTTAGCTAATCTTATCAAAAAAAGGAAAGAAAAGGCTCAGATCCATGCAATTAGGAATGAAAAAGGCGAAGTCACAACAGATCCGAAAGAAATCCAGAGGATCATGAACACCTACTTTGAGAACCTGTACTCTAATAAAATGGAAAACACAGAAGAAATGGACAGATTTCTAGATACTTATGAATTACCAAAGTTGAACGAAGAAGATAAAAACATTTTAAACACCCCAATCACAATCAGTGAAATTGAAAATGTAATTAAAAACTTACCAACAAAGAAAAGCCCAGGCCCTGATGGATTCACTGCTGAATTTTACAAGACATTTAGAGAAGAACTACTACCATTACTCTTCAAACTTTTCAATGAAATTGAAAGAGAAGCTATACTTCCAAATTCATTCCTGGAAGCAAGTATCACTCTGATTCCCAAACCAGAGAAAGATACAACCAAAAAGGAGAACTACAGACCAATCTCCTTAATGAATATAGATGCAAAAATCCTTAATAAGATACTAGCAAACAGAATACAGAGGATTATTAAGAAGATCATCCATCATGACCAAGTCGGATTTATTCCAGAGATGCAAGGGTGGTTCAACATACGAAAGTCAGTGAATGTAATACATTATATTAACAAAGTCAAGGACAAAAACCATATGATCCTCTCAATAGATGCAGAAAAAGCATTTGATAAAATTCAACACCCATTCATGATAAAAACCCTGCAAAAAATTGGAATAGATGGTCTATACCTCAATTTAATAAAGGCTATTTATGAAAAACCATCAGCCAACATCATATTGAATGGCCAAAAACTGAAAACCTTCATGTTAAAATCAGGAACAAGACAAGGATGCCCACTATCGCCACTTCTCTTCAATATAGTTCTGGAAACATTAGCCACAGCAATTAGACAAGAGAAAGAAATTAAAGCAATAAAGATAGGAAAGGAAGAAGTTAAACTATCATTATTTGCTGATGATATGATACTCTACATTGAAGATCCAAAAAACTCCACCAAAAAACTTCTAGACTTAATTGACAGATTCAGTAAAGTATCTGGATACAAGGTGAATACCCAAAAATCAATAGCCTTTCTATACACAAATAACAGACAGACAGAAAGAGAAATAAGGGAAAAAATTCCTTTTACAATAGCATCCAAAAAAATGAAGTATCTAGGAATCAATCTAACAAAAGAAACAAAAGATCTCTACACTGAAAACTACAGCACTCTGAAAAAAGAAATCGAAGAGGATATAAAAAAATGGAAAGATATCCCCTGCTCCTGGGTAGGAAGAATCAACATAGTGAAAATGGCCATACTACCGAAACTGCTATATACATTCAATGCAATGCCAATTGAAATTCCAACACTATATTTCACAGAACTAGAAAAAAGAATCCAAAAATTCATTTGGAACCACAAGAGACCTAGAATAGCAAAAGCCATTATAGGCAACAGTCACATGGCACCAGGTGTAACAATTCCCAATTTGAAACTATACTACAAAGCCACTGTGATAAAATCAGCATGGTACTGGCAAAGAAATAGGCCTGAGGATCAATGGAACAGACTGGAAGACACAAAAACAAATGCAGATGTACTCAGCTACCTCATCTTCGACAAAGGAGCTCACCATCCTCAGTGGAGGAAAGATAGCCTCTTTAATAAATGGTGTTGGAAAAACTGGATATCAACCTGTCACAGATTAAAATTAGACCCTTATCTTTCGCCATGCACTAAATTAAAATCCAAATGGATTAAAGATCTAAATATTAAAACAGAAACATTAAACTTGCTGGAAAGTAAGTTAGGCAGAACTCTGGAAGACATTGGTATAGGAAAAGACTTTATGAACAAATCCTCAGTAGCACGGGAACTAGCAGAAAGAATCAACAACTGGGATCTCATCTTACTAAAAAGCTTCTGTACTTCAAAAGAAACCATTAGCAGAACTAAGAGACAATCTACAATGTGGGAAAAAATTTTTACCAGCTGTACCTCAGACAAAGGACTATTATCAAGGATATATAAAGAACTCAAAACAATCAGTCCCCCCAAATATAAAGACCCGATCCAAAAATGGGCATCCGAAATGAACAGACATTTCTCATACAAAGAAGTAAAAGCAGCAAGAAAATATATGAAAAAATGTTCCACATCACTGGTCATTCGAGAGATGCAGATGAAAACAACACTGAGATTCCACCTCACCCCACAAAGAATGGCTGCTATCAAGAAATCACACAATAACAAATGTTGGCGGGGTTGTGGGGAGAAAGGAACCCTCCTCCATTGTTGGTGGGAGTGCAGACTAGTGCAACCACTATGGAAATCAATATGGAGATACCTCAAAGAGCTTGGACTGGAGGTTCCATTTGACCCAGCCATCCCTCTGCTGGGTATCTTTCCAAGAGAACTAAAAGAATCATATCACAGAGAAGTATGTGCACCCATGTTTATAGCGGCACAGTTTGTAATAGCTAAATCTTGGAAACAGCCTATTTGCCCATCCGTTGGAAACTGGATAAAGAAGTTGTGGTTTTTCTATAAAATGGAATATTACTCAGCCATAAAGAATGAGAAAATAGATTCATTCATAGGAAAATGGATACATATTGAAGATATACTCCTAAGTGAAATAAATAAATCACACATGTGTAAATACCGAATAGTGTCCCTGGTGTGAATAATCTGCAACAGTGCATAAGATTCTAATAATATTACTGACATTTAGAAATGTGCAGAAAGTAGCTAAAGGTGTAGGGAAGGTGGGATGGGTAGGGGAAGAGTAAAAAGGGAAAAGAAAAAAATGTGAGAGAATGAAAACATGAAAATAAAGTGTTTGTAGATGGGGAGGGGAGGAGGGGTGAAGGGAGGGCAGAGGTAAGGGGAAAACATGAGAATCAAGACTTGCCATGTAGAGGTACATGATCCCAACAATGAATGTAACTGTACTGTATCCCTAAAATGTACCAATAAACTCAATTAAAGCTGAAAGAAAAAAGAAATAGACTGGCAGAATAGGTCAAGAAGCAAGATCCAACAATATGCTATGTACAAGAAACACAATTAATTAAAAAATGAACTTATAAACTGAAAGTTAAAGGGTGGAAAACAATACTGCATGCAACAGGAATCTGAATAAAGCAGGAATATCTATCCTATTTGCAGATCAAATGGATTTCAAAGCAACAATAATTGAGACAGACAAAACTGCCATTTCATCCTTGTAAAGGGAACAAGAGGAAGAGATGACAATCATAAACATATATCCACCAAATACTAAATCACTTCACTAATAACACATATTAAGATACATAAAATTTCCAATAAGCCCAATGCAATAGTAGTGGGGGACCTTCATACTCCACAACCACAAATAGATCAACTAGACAAAAAATGAACAGCAAAATACTAGATCTCAATCAAACTCTCAACCAAGTGGTCTTAAAAGATGTTTACAGAGTGTTCCACTCCACAAAATCAGAATACACATTCTTTTCAGCTTCACATGGGTTGTTCTTCAAAATAGATTACATTCTAGCTCATAGTAAATGTTCAAGTAAATGAAAAGGAACTAAACTTGTACCCTGAATATTATCAGGCCATCAAAAGATGAAATTGGAGATCAATAGCAATATAAACTGCAAGAATTTTATAAACACATAGAAATTGAACAACACACTTCTGAATAACCAATGAGTCACCAAGGAAATTAAAGAAGAATATCAGAGTTTCTACAAATAAAGGACAATTTCAATACAACATATTAAAATCTATGTGACACAATGATAGCATTCTTATGAAGGAAATTCATAGCAGTGAATATCCATACAAGAAAAACTGAGCAAGCTCAAATAACCAACCTGATGATGAACCTTAAGCTTCTAGAAAAAGTAGAGTAGGAAAAATCCAAAGTTCATACAAGGTAGGAAGTTATAAAGATCAAAGCAGAAATCAATACAATGTAGACTAAAATCAATTAAGCAAAGAATTCTTAAAAATAGTAAACAAAAGTGACAAACCTTAGCCAACCTTAAGAAGAAAAGGAAAGAAAAGACCCAAATCTATGAAATAAGGAATGAAAATGGTGAAATTACAATAAACTCAGCACAAATCCAGAGTATCAATACCTACTTTGAGAATATATATGCCAATAAGACAGAAAATACAGAACAAATGGATAGATCCCTAGATATATATGAATTACTAAAGTTAAATGTAGGTGACCTAAAAATTCTAAACAACCCAATATCAATCAAGCAATTTTAAAATGTTATTAAAAACATACCAACTAAGAAAAGTCTGGGTCTCAATGACTTCACTGCAAAATTCTACTAGACTATTAGAGAAGAACTATTGACACTAAATTTTAAACTCTTCAATAAAATTGAAAGAGAAGCAATACTCCCAATTTCTTTCCGGGAAGCAAGCATCATTTTGATCCCCAAATCAAAGAAAGACTGAACTGAAGTAGAGAACAATAGGCCAATCTCACAAATGATCATAGATTCAAAAATCTTCAATTAGATACTAGCAAATAAAATTCAGAATGTCATCAAGATAATCATAAAACATGACCAAATGGTATTCTTCCCAGGGATGCATGGATGATTCACCATACACAATCAATAAATGTAATACACTATATTAATAGAGCCAAGGACAAAAACAATATGATTATCTCAATAGATGCAGAAAAACTAACAAAATCCAACATACATTCATGATAAAAATCCTACAGAATATTGGAAGAGATATTCTCTATCTCAATCTGATAAAAGCCATCTATTAAAAAATAAAACAGCCAATATCATACCAAATGGTCAAAAAATGAAATGCTTCACACTATAATCAGGAACAAGACATTGATGTCCACTATCACCATTCCTATTTAATATAGTTTTGGAAACGTTAGCCACAATAATTAGAAAAGAGAAATAAATAAAAGAATAAAGATAGGAAATTAATAAGTTAAATTATCATTATTTGCAGATGACATGGCCCTTAATATAGAAGACTCTAAGAACTCCACAAAAAGTATTCTAGACTTAATAAGGAATTTGGTAGAATACCTGATTACAGGGTCAACAATCAAAAATCAATAGTGTCACTGTACACGATCAACACACTCACTGAAAGAGGAACTGAAGAAACAATTTCTTTCCCAACAGCATCCCAAAAAATGAAATACCTAGGAATATATGTAACAAAGAAATCAGAGACCTCTACTGTGAAAACTATAGCACTCTGGCAAAAGAGATCAAAGAGTGTATCAGAAAATGGAAAGACATCACTTGCTCCTTGGTAGGAAGAACCAATAAACTGAAAATGGTCATACTTCCCAAACTGCTATATAGATTCAATGCAATCCCTATTGAAATCCCAGCAGCGTACTTCACAGACTTTGAGAAACAAATCCAAAACTTTATTTGGAACAACAAGAAACCTAGAATAGCAAAAGCAATTCTAGGCAACAAAGACAAGGTAGGGGGAATCAGAATCCCCAGCTTGAAACTATACTACAAAGCCACTGTGATTAAAAACAGCATGGTAATGGCACAGAAAGTGACCCAAGGATCATTGAAACAGAAAAGAAGTCCAGAAACAACTAAACAACTGCAGAAACACTCAGCCACCTCATCTTTGACAAAGGACTTAGCAAGAGTAAAGATAGCCTCTTTAATAAATGGTGTCATAAAAGTTGGGTTTCAACTTGCCAAAGATTAAAACTAGACCTGTATCTCGCACCATGCACTAAGTAAAGGCAAAATGGATTAAAGGTCTAAATATTAAAGCAGAAACACTAAGCTATCTGGAAAAGAGGTTAGGTAGATCTCTTGAAGACATTGGTGCAAGATAAGATTTAAGGTATCAACAATTTGGAATTTCTTATTAAAAAGCTCTTGGCCTTTGAGAGAAACCACCAGCAGCATGAAGAGACAACTCACAATGTGGGAAAAAATTTTACCAGGTCTTTCAGAGACAAGGGTCTACTGTCTGGAATATATAAATAACTTTAAAAAATCAGATCTCCCAGATTTAAGATATCATTAAAAAATGGGCATCTGAAATGAACAGACATTTCTCAGACAAGGAATTAGAAATAGCAAATAAACATATGAAAAAATATTAAATATCACTGTTCATTCAAGAGATGTAAATGAAAACAATGCTAAATTCTACCTCACCCCAGAAAGAATGGCTTCTATCAAAAAATCAACCAACAAGAAATACTGTGGCAGCTGTGAGGAAAAAGGAACCCTTGTCCACTGTTGGTGGAAGTGTAGATTGGGGAAACCACTGTGGAAATTTAGTATGGAGATATCTTAAAGAGCTAGAGTTAGAGGTCCCATTTGATCAAGCTATTACCCTATATGCTGTCTGCCCCCTAAAAATGAAAATTATCATAATGCAGTGATATATGTGCATACAAAGCAGGTGGCAGCACCACTGAGCCAAATCCCCAGCCCCACAGCAGCATAGTTTGTAACAGCTAAACTTGGATACAACTGAATTACCCTAGAACTGGAGCATGGATAAATAATTTTTTTAAATAAAATGGAGTACTACTCTGCCATAAATAATGAGAAATTAGAGACATACGTAGCCCAATGGCTGCAGACTGAGGTGATACCCTCAATGTGTAATAGGAAACACATGGGTAAATACTGAATAGCTTCTCTGGTGTGAGAAACTAAAAGTGTAAATAAGGATCAAAATGTATAACTGATATTGTGTAATAGGAAGAAAAGGTGCAAAGGGGAAGGGGAGTGCAAGGGGTTATGGAAAGGAAAGAAGGAAATGAAATTAATATGAGAAAAGAAAAAAACTGAAATAAATGGGGAAGGGTTGAGGGTGTGAAGGGAGGGCAGGGGAATGGGGCAAAAATAAGTACCAAGATATATTATGTAACAGTTCATACTTACAATGATGAATGTAATTTATTGTACACCTAAAATGTACCAATAAAATTAATAAAAGAGATAGCAAGAAGTTACGTTTCCAATGAATTATTAATATATTCCTATTGTACAGCTAGAAGATGCACACACATTGATGGATTTCATCAAAATATAAATCTGACTACTTTGCATACATTTCCTTTTTTTTGTTTATTTCCACCCTTCTGCTTCCAGTTTAATGGCAAATCTTAATACTGTTTGTCTAGAGTTGGGGAAACAATTCCAAGTCCAAGATGCATCTTTTCTATCATATAATAAAATTATATTTATATAATGTATTAATTACTCCTGTAACAAATAGTGGAAAAATAAGACCACCTGAGCAAGCTAGTGAAAAGAAAGTAGTACAAAATTTATTCACCTGAGGAGAGGTGGACTAATGGCAAACAAGAGGCCTTCAGCTCCAAACAAAGAAAAAAACATGGGAACATTCCATCCAATGTTCTGTGTTCTATATGCTTTGTGATAGCATGACTTTTGTTTGGTGGAGATAGCACCTGCATTGCCTGTTTTGTTGTTATTTTCTGAATCTTGTCAATCTGTAGTTTGGAATTAAATAGCATATTCATTAACCATTTCTAGATCCAGTTCAAGCCTGACAACTACCTCTTACACTGTCACCTCAGGAAATCTTTAAAGCTTAGTTGCTATGCAATAGTATATGAGCTTTGTGCAAAATAAGCCAAAGTAATTTACCAAAAATATACATTCAGATCTAAGCTTATAATCTAAAACCATCTTCCAGATTTGGTGATACTAGCAAAGAGCTCTTATTTTCAACCTCCCTTTTCCCCTCTTCATCAGTTCAGTGAATCATTTCAGGGAATGGGCAAATTTCTTTTAAAGATAATTTACTCTGTTTTTATGACATGCTTTCAAACATATATATATTTTTAGTAAGATTTTAAAAATACAATGTCATTATTTCCCTTCATGAAAAATATTTTTGCTTATCAGAATTATTAATAAAGAGTTTTAATGAAAATATCTTATAGAGCTTTATAATTAATCCTTTACATTCATTTTTGATTTAGAAAGAAGTGATATTGTAACCAGCAATACAAAATGGGCCTTTGAAGTCAAGTCACTTCCAGACCTCCTCAGTTCTAGTGCATAAATGGCTCCCTCACTTCTCTACCCAGAGGAATAGACAGAATATGCAGATCTTGGTATAAATGCTATATGGCACAAGCGATCCAAATAAGCAAAATAATCCAAACAAGGAAAATGTTATAACCCCCAAACTGCTAAATATCTGAAGTGCTGAGTTCATGTTCTCTAAAATTGAAGAATGAATTCTATGAATAATGGTGGTTAAGTATAAGAAGAAATATTTGAAAAATAGCTTCTGTCTAAGAGAAATAGAAGGGGGACTAGAAAGTAGGTTGCCCGCCCATTCTACTCAAAGGTGCCTTACTGCGCAAAGCCACTACGTGGGTTGAGTACAAAGTGGTAAAAAACTATAAGATCCAATGGAAAATCACAAGGTGAGCATGAGGTGGGACAAAACCATGATCAACCAATAAAATCACAAGTATATTCATACTCATAGTATTGATTAAATGGCTATCAAATAGGAAAGCTAATCACAAAACAAGTGTACATGGATTTCCTGGAAGAAATGGGCTTACCAGGGATTTTTTTCCCTCAATTAAGGTGACTAGTGTCTATTTGGAATATTAATCTCTGTTATTCATACCTAGAGAAATACATGTTTTTAGTAGTTTTGCTCATTTTACTGTTAATCTTTGGTGAATGCACCTTAATTGTTTTCTATGCCTAAGGCCCAGCCTTGCCAAACTGCCTTATAATATTTCTAACTAACTTAGCTGTCTGCAATACCAGGAGGTCAATACTAATTTCATAGCTTTAGGAAAAGGAGGTTTCAAAGTCTGGGTCCAGAAAGGGACCCTAATTGCCTCAACACATCAATTGTCCCATTTTATTCACTCTCATACTGTTCCTTTTTAAAAGACCCCCAACACACAGTGCCTGGTGAGACAATGATTTGAGGAAAAAGGGCTTCTGTATGTCAGAGCTAGCTTTGAATAATTTTCTCTATTGCCCAAATATATGGTTATCTTGCATTTGGTCAAGAGAGAGCAGATGAATCTCAGTGTATTAACCCAATAACAAGCTGAGGCATAAAGATAGTCAAAATTGGCTTATATTGTAACAGCATTAATCTTTATCATCATTGTGGGGATCATGAGTATTGGTTGTAAGTACTGTTAACTCTAGTAACTCCATATGTGTTGTTTCTCCAGTTTAGCAGGTAGAGTGTTTCCTTTGTGGAATTCCTGAAAGTTACAGTTTCTTGTCTCTGACCTTTAGATGTGTGGTTGTCCGGGTTACTACTACTCACGGTGGGTTGTTTTGGTGAACCTGTTTGCTCTTTTCCTGTGTGACCTTTCAGTTACTATGGTAAACCCATCCCATAATAGTTTGTGGTTTTTTGCTTTAAAAGGCCGGTGCTTGCCGGCAATAAACGCCGCCTTGATCCGACTCTTGTCTTGGCGTCCTTCCTTTCTCTCTGCCCCATCTCCGCCCTGCTGCTCTTTCAGGTTTGAGACACTGCTGGACAGTGCTCTGCGTCGCCGGCTCGCGACACATCATTATAGCTAATTTTTTGTATCAGAGATATATAGTGGAGTGATTGGTATAATTTCAGTACATTTAGAAGCAAAAGTTAGAAATTTTCCGTACTATACAGTCCATCAGATCTAATTATTACATATTACTACTAGTCGAGTATTACTTTAAAAGCATGCTTATGCAACACAATATTCTTTAGAGTGAGTCTTGTAAAGGTTACATATACTTAAATTAGCAAGAAATTGAATGTCTTTCAGTTATCTGGATCCCCAAAGAAGGAGGAACAATATGGGAAATTGTAGGTCATGGACCTCTGAAGTATTCCACATTTCTTTAATCAAGAAGCTTTCTCTGTACTGTGGCTAAGATGAGTTAGCTTGGATTGTTGTAATAAAGCCAAATGATTGCAGAATTTTAAGTACTACCTCATAGATATTGTAAGATTCAAATGACCAGAAAGAGGCACATGAAATTGCAAGCAGAAGCAGCAATTTTTTCCAAATGAAATGCTCTGGGTACAGATGTTAGGAACAGAGAATACAAAAACATCAGTAATAGCTCCATAAAAGCACTCAAAGGAGAAATTTTTGATAAACAAACTGAGGAAGCAAGTTGCCCAAATTGGATCTAATTTATCCACCACCCTATAACTTCTATAACATCCTATAACATTCTTCCACTAGATATTAAACTAAGAAGAATACATTAAATAATAGAATAAATTAAATGACTAACTAAAAAATTAATTTCTGAGGATATGATGCTAATGTATTTGTACTCTTTTTATCTTTATTAAGTTTATTGGTACATTTAGGTATACAATGTAGTTACATTAATCATTGGCTGCTTTTACCTTTACATGACTTATCTTCGGTCTCATTTTTCCCATTCCCAAGACCTCCCTTCACCCCCTCCACTCTTCCCTGTTTACAAAGACATTTTTTCCATGTTTTTCCTTTTCACATATTGTTTCTTTCCCTTTTTACCTTTCCCCTACCATTCTCACTTCCTCTATTCTTTTAGACTTTTTCTTCCTATTACAAAATATCAATTATACATTTTAATCCTTATTCACACTTGTAGTTTTTACACCAGAGAAATTATTTGGTATTTACACATAAGACTTATTAATTTCACATGAGTATTGCCTCAATGTGCATGCACTTAGCTATAAATATCTCTAGTTTCTTATTCTTTATGGTTGAGTAGTACTCCATTTTATAAAAACACCACATCTTGTTTACCCAGTCTCCAGTTGCTGGGCAATTGGGCTGTTTTCAAATTTTAGCTATTACAAATGTTTGCACTATAAACATGGCTATGCATATATCGCTGTGGTATGATTCTTTTAATTCTTTTGGGAATATACCCAGCAGAGAAACAGCTGTGTCAAATGGGACCTCTAATCCTAGTTGTTTGAGGTATTTCCATATTAATTTCCACAGTGCTTTCACCAGTCTGCACTCCCACCAACAATGGAGAAAGGTTCCTATCTCCCCACAACCCCGCCAGCATGTCATTGGTTTGATTTCTTCATAGAAGCCATTCTTTTACAGTGAGATGGAATCTCAGTGTTGTTTTCTTCTGCTTCCCTTGAATGACCAGTGGTATAGAACATTTTTTCATATGTTTATTTACTGCATTTATTTCTTTATCTAAGAAATGTCTATTCATTTCAGACCCCCATTTTTGAATTGGGTATTTATATCTGGGGGGGTCTGATTTTTTTAGTTCTTTATATATTCTAGATATTAGACCTTTGTCTGAAGAACATATGGTAAAAATTTTTTTCCTACATTATCGGTTGTGTCTTAGTGCTGCTTGTGATTTTTCTTGCTGTGCAGAACCTTTTTAAAAAGATGAGATCACAATTGTTGATTCTTTGTGCTAGTTCCTGTGCTACTGAGGATTGGTTCATAAAGTCTTTTCCTATGCTAATATCTACAAGAGTTCTACCTAACCTATCTTCCAACAAGTTTAGTGTTTCCATTTTAATGTTTATATCTTTAATCCACTTGGATTTATTTTAGTGAATGGTGAAAAATATGGGTCTAGTTTAACCTTTGGCAACTTGAAATCCAGTTTTTCCAACACCATTTATTAAAGAGGTTATCTTTCATCCAATAAGTATGGTTGGCTCCTTTGTCAAAGATGATGTGAGTATGTACTCTTCTTAATACTCAAATTTCATAGTTTATTCTTTTTGAATATATCCTAGATAATATACAAAATATTTTTCAAAGGAATATTATAATGGAAAAGGATGGCAGGCACATATAAGTTACCAGGGCTCAAGCAATCAACAATAAAGTCAGCAGTGATGTTACATCTAAATTGTATTTAATTAAAGCTCTCTAGAGTTACATCATTTTATCATATTTTATCTTATTTATTGGTACTTGTTTGCAGTATATGTAATTTTTAATTATCTTAGCAAATGGATTCATGTAATAACTTGTTTCTTGTTTGAATCCCCTTCCTTTCTCCTCCCTCCCACCTTCTCTAATTCCCTTATTCAAATTTTCATTTTTGTTGAAATTATTAATTTTAGCTTATGTTTATAGCATATAATACTTACATTTACTGAGTCTATTTAAATCTAACACTTTGTACCAGAACCAAAAATAAATGACAAAACACACAGATATAGTACAGATTGAATTTTGGAGCTGAGAATTTAACTTATTTCCACCTGCTTGAGCCCTAGTGGCACCCTAGGCAAATCCCTTCATACTACCACCCCTCTACACACTTGAGCTTGGGTACCATCCTATGAGCATTTTAATATAGGTCCAGACCAAAACACAAGCTACCCTCTTTTTCTCTTCTCACTCTTGAGCCAAAAAGATTGATTCACATGAAAAAACAAGCAATGTTCTTTTTCTGTGGACCCAGCATTATTTCTGTTTTTCACCTACAAAAAATGTAGTTGCTTTTCCCTCACCAGTGAGTGTATGCTTTGCAATTCTTTGTTTGTCATACACCAAAAGATCTTGGAATATGTCTGTCAGATGTGCCACATGGTATGTCCACCCACGCCCCCACACACACACTGCATGACTAAACAAAACATTCATAATCTTTTCATGCCTTGTTATTAATGAGCTGAATGTGGTTTGGTCCATTAATGTTCCAAAAATTATTAGCCTATTTTCCAAGAAAGATAACAAAAGGATTATATTCCATATACTGAATTTCAAGAGTAGCACTCTAAAAATATTAAGTAATACTTTGATGAAGAACTGCTTAATTCTGTCATGAAAAGTTTCTCCTTTTCTGAGAAACATATAATGTAATCCCACAAAACAAATTTTGAAATATCTTGTCATAAAGTCATGCATTATCTGTATGTAATCAGCATTGCAATATAGAATTTTAAATGTTAGAGGTTTTTCACCCCTTTGGGAGTCAAGTAACATTCAAACTTCCTCAGGCCTAGGGAATAAATAGTGCTCCCACATTTATCCTCCTGAAGAAGGAATGGACAGAATATGCAGATCCTGTCACAAAGAGGTCATGACCAATTTGACTCCTTTGGGCAAGGGAGGAAGAGTTCAATGCCCAGAAAGGGCATGAAATAGCCTGAACATATCTAAAACTCTGTGAATAGATTGTACACATCAATTCACTTGTATAAACAGGTCTTTTGTGAGGAAAAGAAAAGTTTATTCCAGTGAACAGAGACTAAAATCAAGGACTAAATTAAGGGATAGCCTCTAGCAGTTAGTAGGGAAATTAAACTATGCTTATATAGAATTTGGTGAAGGGGCTATAATCATAAAGAATATTTATGACTTCGGCACCCAAAGACAGTCTACTCAGGTGAGTAGACAATCATTGGAGTTCTCAGTACCAGAGAGAATGTACACTTCATTTTGTGTCTATTTGTCCCATTTTCTGAGAAGTTGTTGTTCTTTGCTGAAAGCAACCTGTTTGCCTTGTCCTGTTTGTTTAGGCCAGGTGTGATATGTTCCATTTTATTACTTCCAACACTATTACTTCTTAGAAAAGATCCCAAAACATCTGAACCTGATGTGTTGTTGATTTGAGACAAATAGTCCCCTTCAACTCCTCAGAGCTAGTTCAATAAATCATTTTTTTCTTTTTCTCCAAAATACAAGTTCTCATTTGATTTGGTCAGTGGAGAGCTTACAAACCTACGTTTATAAACCAGAGTTGGTGATAACATACATGCAAGGAAAAGTTTTTCTTGTTTATAACTCAAAAAGAAATAATTAGATCACTGATTTGAAAAATAAAGCTATGTATAAATGGGCTAATTGTTAACATATACTAGAAAATTATTTTGTGGTTAATTGGAAAATTCACAGGAGTCTCATATGTACTCTAAGGGAGTTGTAATTTAAAAGTGAAAGAGTATATTTTAAAAGTGGATATGAATTTAAATCATTAGAAAACACATAGAAATGGACTTTTACTGTCTGTTTTCATATAATCAAAATAGTGTCTCTTATCAATCAGGAGACACATTTGCTTCATTATCCATCATTTTTTCAACCATTCTCTCCATTCTTCAAAGAAAAACATCATTTTAAACAAATATTATCTCTGGTAAGACATTATGCAAGTGCGTTGAATTCTTGGGTTCAGGCAGATGATAAAATACTTTTTATTACAAGTCCCTTCTAAACATAGGCAAAGATTTCAATGAATAGGTTGTTGATTAAACTGGGAAGAATCCTTAATGCACCTGTACAGAAGCAACTTTCTGTTTTGTTTTTTTTTGGAACTGGGGATTGAACTTGGGACCTTGTGTTTGTGAGGCAGGCAGCGGAACCACTGAGCTAAATCCCTGGCTCTCAGAAGCAATTTTTATGCTTATTTGGAAATAAAAAAGAATGGTAATTACAAAATATAGTGGAAAATGTTCACTAACTTCCCAATACAACTGCATTAAAAGGACGTGCTGAGTTCCAATGTAAAGCAAGACACTGGTTAAAAAATATAGAAGCAAGAATGATGCTTGTATTAATGCTTTGAATTTAAGAAAAAAGAAGGTGAGATAGATGAAGATACTATTATTTGCTTTAATTCAAACATGCAGTCAAGCATATATTTTTGGGAGGGATGACTTTGGGTTGATTCAAAGCCTGGGACATGCAAAGACAGTATAAGGACATGACCCCACTGTCTAGCACATGTGCACAGTGGGACACACTTATGTAAGAATGACAGCACAGTTAATCATACATTTGCAACATGGTCATGCATGATGCTGTAATTCTTTTTTAAAAATTAATTTTATTGATACATTTAATGTATACAATATAATGACATTGATTTTTAGAAATTTGTACCTTTAATCAATTTTGGTTCTTACTTTTCCCCATTCCCCTGTCCTCCCTGTAATCCCTCCCTCTCTATCTACAAAGACAGTTTCAATTTTCTCATATTAATGCCATTCCTTTCTTTCCTTTTCTCTACCCCTCCCATTTCCCCTTCCTCTTTGTAATTCTTGATAATAGCCAATATAAAGGGCAAGGAATAAAGACACTTTGCTCTCTTAGTGTTGTTGGTTTTTTTGTTTTTGTTTTTGCTTTTGTTTTTGTACCAGGGATTGAACTCGGGTTTTGGCACTTGCAAGGCAGGCCACCAAACCGCTGAGCTAAATCCCCGGCCCCATTTAGTGTTGTTGTTGATGGCAGCTCTGCATACTTTCTTTAGCTTGGGGACCACGACTTTGAATATAACTCTTCAACCACACTGCAGCCCTGACAATGTGATAAAATGTAATCTAACTCTTATATAAAGTGCAAAACTATCTATATAAGTTATTTGCTTAACAGAGATGTAGTGGGATCTGTCCAAGTAAAAGTAAAAAGTTTTTGGAAGTCAAGGCCAAGGGGAAGAGTAAAGAGGTCTAAAAAAGTAAAGTATTTAGCATTGAAGTGGATATGAGCGAGGAAGGTATAAGGGTTGGGGATCACTAAGTCAGTGGGAACAATAGCTTTGTTAGTCTTTCAGACGTCTTGAACTAATAAAAAGGAGCCATCATTTTTATTTACAGGAAGGATGAGGATGCTTGGGGGGAGTTAGGGATGATGAGAATTTGGGCTTTAAGAAGGTAAAGCTTAGAATGGGCTGAAGGCTAAGATAGCCTTCCTTGATAATTTGAATTATCAAATTCAAGTTTGTCATTAATTGAATTTCCTGACTATATTTTGTAGTGTTGGTATTCCTTGGATTTTTTTTTTTAGGTTTTACATTCTTTTTGGGTGTGACGTAATCATCCCAAAAATTTTTTATACTACCATTGTTTCTTATAGTTGTACCATAAGTGCCTATATATTCCATTTTGTTCCATTCAGGCTACAAGCCTATTGGTTGGTGCCACTCATACCCAGGGTTTGTCATCTGACTTCAGTAAATCCCATCAGCCACACCCAGAACTACACTGATCCAATTAATTGGACATCTCTTGTTCAAGGTGACAGAGTTGACTATTAGAAAGTTCAAAAAGAGGGCCACATTATTGCATAATATTTTAAAATTTACTTCTTTGAAAAAAACAGAAAATATAGGTAAGAATTCTACCTTATTTTTATACAAATTCAAAAAGAGAAAAGGCAAGAAACATCACAATAATATGTGAAAAGAAAGATGGCAAACTATAGGGTTTTTTTACTGGTCATATCAGGTAAATATAAAAAGTAATGGATATAAGTTATTTTTAGTGTATTCCTCTTTTGTCTTTGATCCTTTCACATGGCCTGTCTTTACTCCATAGAAAACCAAAATATGTGTGAAATATAAGATAACTCTTAATAAAATAAATGATATAGGGACTTTGCTTGACATTGTCCTTGAGATATTTTCTTTCTCTCTGTCTTTTTTTTTTTTTCTTGCTTTCCCTGCCAAAATTCACAAAGGTAATCTTGGCTAGGCTGTTGTGGGTAAAATCATACAAAATAAACTACAGTGAAAAATTAGTGACTCCCTATTTTTGATTATCTAGGGATATAGCTATTTTGAAAGAGAGCCTCAAAAAGATAAAATTCATGGGCTAGTTTTTTTCCTCTATAACCTACAGTATGGGAAAATGTGTTGATGGAAAAGTTTTAACATTCACTTGTACTTTCTGCCGTTATTCAAAATGTGCCTTCATTATTCTCAGGTATAGTCCAAAAAAGGTCTATAAAGTTCTTATAATTTCAAAACACAATTAATAAAACAATTTCAATGTTTGAATCTAATGATGTAAATGGTATGCAGTCATGATGAATCAGTAATTTTTAAAATATTTCAAGATATGAGGAAATGTTTATAATCTATATACAATGTAGGCTACAATATTTAGAAAAGTTCTAATTTTCCTAAAACATAAGTCAAATTTAAAATATATGTGCATATAAGACTGAACTGAAACATAGAAATATATTAGTAGATTAAAAGTACTGTTCTGTAATTTTTCAAGAAAATGAAAATAGAATGCTGCAGGAGTTATGCTTAATTTTGTTTAAAAAGTAAAGATATTCATAGAAATGATAATGATGGGTTTTCTTTTTAAGCTATAAATTCATTAATGGTATCTTTTCATATACTATAGCCTATTCCACATTACTATATATAATCAATTAGTTTTGCTTTAGCCATCAGTACGTAAGCCTAAAAGTTACAGACTTTATATTAATTTAATAATTATTTTCCTTTAAAATATTTAATATGTTGTTTTCATTTAAAAATTAATATGTTTAAAGAAGATGTAGTTTGTGTACAAAATGGAATACTACTTAGCCATAAAGAATGAGAAATTAGTCATTCATAGGAAAATTGATACATATTGAGGATAAACTCCTAAGTGAAATAAATAAGTCACACATGTATAGATATCAAATGTTTTCTCTGGTGTGAAAAATATAATGGTACATAAGAACCTAATGGTATAATTGACAATGTGAAATAGGAAGAAAAGGGCTAAAGGTGTAAGGGAATTGCGAAGGGTAGGGGAAAGATAATAAGGGAAAAGAAAAAAATATGAGAAAATGAAAAAATGGAACTAAAGTATCTGTACATAGGTAAGGGAGGAGGGGGTGAAGGGAGGGCAGGGACAAGGGGAAAAAATGAGGACCAAGACCTGTCATGTAAAGGTACAAGATCCCAGTGATGAATGTAACTGCACTGTATACCTAAAATGTACCAATAAACTCAATGAGGACAAAAAATAATATATTTATATTAAAATTTTTGGAGAAACTATGAAACACTAAATATTACCTATAAACCTACCACCTGAAAATGAAATTGTTAGCACTTGGTGATTACTGTATAGAAGGGTTTTTTTTTTGTTTTGTTTTCCGGTTTTGGTTTTTTTTTGAGACAGGGTCTAACTATGTAGTTGAGATGGACCTGGAACTCACTATGTAGCCCAGGTTGGTCTCGAACTCACAGTGATACTCCTGCCTCAGCCTCCCGAGTGCTGGGATTAGAGGCATGCAGCACCACCCCCTGATTGTGTAGAATTTATTCTATGCATAAATCAATAATTTCCTTGGCATACAAATATTTTTTATATATTTTTGAATTTACATCTGTGTACTACAATATTGTCATCGAGTTATATACAGCTTTGTATCCTGCACTATTTTACTAACTACTATATGTTGTGTGCTGTGGTATAGAGGAAAAATGTCCCTCAAAGTCCTCATGCACTCTTCAAATCCTAATGGGGCTTTTGAAAAGTGATAGTGAATGAATCATGGGAGCAAGATAGCTGAATTTCTGCTAGTAGCTGGGTCTGATTGCAAGATGCAGGACACTTTGGGAATGAGTTGGAAGATATATTTCCTTTTCTGGCTCCTTCTTTTCCCTCTCTCCTTCTTGCCCACCATGGTGTGAGCAGCCTTCCTCTGGAGCTGGCTCTTTCACCATATTCTCCTGCCTTGTATCTGTATGACTATAAACTAAAGCCTCTAAAAACAATGAAAGCAAATAAATTTCTCCTCATTTAAATTATGGATGCTGGGCGTTTTGTCATAGTAATGAGAAAAGTGACTAACACTTTGTGTTTCCAGGTATAAAGACTGGCTTAGTAACTGCAGAGTTTTCCAGAATATGGCCATTTCAAATGGCTTTTACTGTTCATCAGTTAGGTTTTCTCAGCTTTTTAAAATAGTTTCCAAGATGCTTTAAACTATACCTTTGTACATAAATATATGCTCCTGTTTATCTCAGGCTTAATGTACAGAAGTGAAATTACTGTGGTAATAGGTATGTTCATTTTTAAATTTTGTGATATATTTTTCTTAAATTGCGTTCCAATAATAATGTAAATACTATATTATTTTAATCATGCACAAAATGCCTACTTTATCAAATCCACACCATGACTAAGCCTTATGACCCTTTATTAGAATTTAATTGGGAAAGGGCTGGGATTTGGCTCAATGATTCCACTACCTGCCTTGCAAGGGCAAGGGCCCGAGTTCAATCCCCAGTACCCCTGCAAAAAATAATAATTAATTGGGAAAAGGCAATTTGTATAATTCAGTGGAAATTTGTAAAGTTCAATAGCAATTTGCTTTACTTCTTTTGTAAATTTCCTGTTTACTTACACAGAAAAATCTCTCTCTATAGCATGATACTCTCACTTCTATGACCCATATATTTAAAAATATTATAATATACCCATCTCATAGAGTTGTTTAAGCATTAGGTAATTAGAAGGAAAGCCCTTAAAACTGAGGGTAATCCAGGTGTTTTTACACAGACCTGTGGTCCCAGATCTCTGAGTAGCATGATACTTGCCTATAATTCCAGCTCTCTGAGTGGCTGAGGCAGAAGGATCTTAACTTTGAACCTGTACAAGGCTTAGTGACTTAGACCCTATCGCAAAGTAAAGATTTTTTTGTTTGTTTGTTTTTGAGACAAGGTCTCACTATGTAGTGCAGACTGCTCTGGAACTCACTGTGTAGCCCAGGCTGGTCTTGAACTTGCAGTGATCCTCCTGCCTCAACCTCCTGAGTGCTGGGATTACAGGCATGTGCCACTATTCCCGGCTCAAAGTAAAGATTTTTTAAAACCCAGGGATGTAACTCCATGAAAAGGGACTGGATTCAATCCCCAGGACTACAAATAATAAAAAAATGAAAGTATCATACCATTAATTGAGTTACTTATTTTAGCATTCTTAATATCATATCATTTGCATTTTTCTTGTATGCAATTATTATATATTAGGAGTACTTCTAATTTTTGGCAATTTCTCATGCAAGGATTTTTAAATTTTTTTCCTCATGTATTTCCTTCATGCTATTAAATATATCAAATTTCTTTTTTGTTTATGGTACCAAGGTTCAAACTCAGGTCCTTGTGCTTGCCAAGCAGGCACTGAAACCACTGAGCTAAATCCCCAGCCCCAAGCTATTCTATCTTTTTTTCATAAAGGATAAACCTGCTATAAAGAGAGGTTTCATCTTCAACTATGGTTCTGACATGTTCTCAAAGATCTTGGAATGTATTCAATAAATTTAGATGTAGTTGTTCCTCTAAGGAACTTATGCTACATATGATAGTCTTTACCTTTCTGATTAGGGCAGGAAATATTCAGCATTGTGGCACCACTCAACCTCTGATGGTGAACTATGCAGATGGTCAATCATATTTATGGACCAGGAACACCAACAAAATACTGGACACTGAGGCTTAGGAGACCTTCCACATATTGTAATGTTCCACATATATTATAGCACATCTTTGTTGGGAGAAATTTAGCACTGTCTGCATAATTCCACTGAAAGAGGACAATGGGGAAATTATACCAAAGTCTCCTGAATCATCCTATGACTCTTTCCCTTTTGCTTATTTCAGTCAGTAACCTTCACTATAATAAACCATTACCATATATATAATATTTTTTATGGCATCTGAAAGTACTTTTCCACAGTTTGAAGATATACTTGGGGAATCACAAACATGAAATTGATGTCAGAACTAAGTGAAAGTGGATGTTATTGGCTCCATAACTTTGGTAGAGAAATACCTGTTCTGCTGAGACATAAATATTCACAAATATCTTGATCTGTTACAAGAGTAAGGGTGAAAGTTTTTTACTACAGTCAGGCCCAATGGAAAAGGCTTGTCTACTCATCCCAGAAACCCAATCAGAGAGATGAGCACTAGTGAAGGAAGGAAAAAATGGTTATTGTCAAATGGCCACACTGGGAAAGGCAGAGATCTAGTGACCTAAGTTCTGTCTTCAAAAGTATTTACAAAAATCTCAAGTTTATGTAAGAGAAAAGAACAAAGCAAAAGTTTGGAATTTCTTTTAGTGGTCACCAGTCCAGGTAGTCTATGTATATCCATAGTATTTTTACTTTTCTTTTTTTTTGGTACCAGTGTTTGAACTCAGGTCCTTGTGCTTACAAAGCAAGTCACCGAACCACTGAGCTAACTCCCTAGCCCTTCCATACTCTTATTGACTGTTACCTTGGGTCATTATCTCAGGACTGACCATGCAAAGCTTTGTTAACAACAAAAAGGTCATTTTAGCTATGGAGTTAGTTTTGAGAATATTTCAGGAAAACTCAGAGAGTTAAAAATGTCAAAAAGCAAGAAAGAGATAGAATAGAAACAAAATTGAGGTAAGTTGGTAAGTAAATGAGGACTCCTTCAAGTAAAGGTTTTTTTTTTCTTCACTAATTACTTCTATCTCTTTCATTTATCTGTTACTTATTTAGGTAAATTTTGTGAGGTAGAAACCTAAATTGGTTTTGTTTCCTTATAATTAATCAGTTTTGTGAAAACCATCATTGACCAAATCAATTCTTACTCATAGATGTGAAGCTTTATCAATTACATAAATATGGCTTTTGTGCTATCCTGTTGATCTCATATTATCTTGCTCTGTATCATTTTAAATTATATGCTAATTTTCTTAAAGCACATCCCTTCATTATTGTTCTTGTAGTAATATAATGATGCTCATGATCATTACAATCATGAAAATTCTAACTTCTAATTTTATTGACTACCTATTAATGGCCAGGTACTTCTATAAATTTCATATGTATTAATATATCATATCTCCTCAGTATAGCACAATTAATTAGGTACATATTTTTGTATATCACTTATAAAGAAACAGGTATTGAGGAGATACACTTGACAAATGGCATTTGCCTAATTATCAAAACAAGTTGCAAATCCCAGTTTACCTTCAGAACTTTTACTGTATGTTGTCCTTGAATTTTCTTGTGCACAAATTTTCTCAGATGAACTCCTTTCCATGTCTCTTTTATAAGAATATATTAGAATGAGTTACCCATTGAATATCCACAAAGTTTCATCACCATTCAAGTATGTATTTGAACTAAAAATTATATGAGCTGACATTTGCTGGCAACAAGATAGACTGAACT
>NW_022900951.1:70823744-70834081 GCF_012274545.1 Fukomys damarensis
ATATATATGCATATTGCAGGGCCAGGGTTTTAGCTCAGTGATGTTGCCCCCTGCCTCACAAGTGCAAGGTCTCAAGTTCAATCCCTGGTACCAAAAACAAACAAAAATATTCATATTGCATACTCATTCATTCCAGTGGTCTGTAGAAAAATATTTAGGAGGAAAAATTCTAGTCTAGAATTTGTTAATATTTAATTTATAGGATTTATATGTATGCTAATGATACTTGACAACTCACAGTTAAACATAACATTTTTTAAAATATGTAAGTATACTGTCTTTTTTTACATATAGTTGACCACTTGAAATTAATGTAATTTCAACTTTTGTAACAGTGTCCATGGAACATTCCATAAGCTAATGTAAATGTAATTAAACTATTTTATTTAGCAAAAGTAGGAAAGGAGACCAGTAGAACTTCACTTGCTTCATTTCTGAGTATATATTTTTTCTATTGCTGCTGTTACAAATTAGAAATTTAAAGCAGCACTGATTCATTCTTCCACACTTTATGCCATTTAAAAAATTAGGAGGACTTTTATTGTTTGTGTCTAGAAGTCTGCCCAGAGCCTCATGCAGTCACAAATGTATTATTTTTCCTCAGAGGTGATTGAATCAAGAGTTTGTGAAGCAAAAATTGATTCATGGCGCAATGTTAGGATCAAAGGCACTAGGATTAATGGTCTGGTTGCTACACACCCTAAGTAGACTGAATAGGATATGAGGGAGAGAAATAGTTGTGGTCATCCCTTATTCCTTTGCTACTTTCTGCCCATCATGAACTCTTTCTCTTCTGTGATGCTTATATGCTGTGCCACCTTGCCTTGCAGCCAACCTATAATGGACTGAAACCTCTATAAACTGTGAGATAAATAAAACTTTCCTCCTTTAACTTGGGCGTTGAGTATTTTGTATCTGCAACAAGAAAAGTAATCAATTTGGAACTGAGGAGTGGGGTCATTGCTGTGACTGTACCTGGCCTTGTCACTTAGGAAATTTTGCAGCTGGCTTGTGGGAAAGGGAAGAGTTAGGAAAGATTTGGAGATATTAGATGAAAATTAGAGTTGGAACACCTGAGGCTCTGGTCAGAACACAGATAAGAATGCTGATAAAAATTCTTTGCATATAGATCAAACTCAGGATGTTTCTTTTGGTAAGTACTGCATTGGCTGCTGGACACCAGATTATATGTCTTGGCATGGCATAAATATTGTCTGCATTTTTCTCATGTCCAGAGACTTTGTCTGAGAATAAGATAAGGGGTAGTGAACTATCTAATCTGGTAGAATTAATTTCAAGGCAGTCTGATGTTGAAGCAGTGGCATGGCTACTATTGGGAGCTTTTAGCCAGATTTACATTGAGAATCAAGAGTAAAGAACCCAGAGTAATTATTTAAAATGTTTCTAATTTGGCCAGAAATGAAGCTCCAGTAAAGTTGTGGCTTGTAAAGTTGGGACAAAGGAGAAATTGGTCACTGGAAGGACTAGAGGGAAAAGGCCAAGTAGTTCAGAAGAAGACAAAAGAAAAGATGGCCTGAGGACATCACAAGAACCAACAGGATGTGAGCTTCTGCAGCCTCTGTAACCTCAGATTTGCAAGGGAGTAAGACTTCTCTTGAGAAGAAAGTCCTGGAGCAACATGTTCCAGAATGGTGGCAGCTTAGGGAAGCCACTCCTTAGAATTTGGTTCATAAACACTCAACCTGCACAGCCAAGAGAGAAGGAAGCCTGGAAAATGCTCCAGGTGATGGCAGACCCAGGTATCATCCATGTGGCACTTGTTTTATGTATGTGGAGAATGTGAGAGTTGTGAGGTCAAGAAGGTTTCCACCCAGATTTCAGAGGAAGGCCTTTGAGGTCAGGCAGTATGTCCCTCAGAGGGCAGTGTGTGAAGCTGTGAAAGTGAAGCCAAATGTGCAGTGAAGAACCCAGAAATTTGGAGAATCCAGAAATGTGGATCATCTGAGGAAAACTGCAAGGAGGTAGTAGAGACAACCACAAAGAGAAACCATGGGAGCTACAGTCACTGGCAGTGCTGTAGTGGTGGAGCCTTCCAACCCTTTCAGAGTTGATAACTTGCCACAGATTCCTGGGGATGCTGGAAGTGGAAATGTGAGATTTAATGTTTGCCCTGCTCATTTTGGTCTTGCTTTGTTCCCATTTTTTGCTATCCCCCATGTGTACCTTTTGGAATGGAAATGAATATCTTGTGTCATTGAATGCTGGAAGTGTTTAACTTTCTTTTCATTTGCATAGGAGTTTGCAGCTAAGAGTTTTAAATCTCAAAGGAAACCAGTTTTGTACATTTCAGTAATGCTGAAATTGTTAGAACTTTGCAACTCTTACAGACAGACTAAATGCCTGTTGCATAAATGGATGTATATGAGTCCTCGGGGGGGTCAGGGGCAGAATTTTTTGGTGTATATCTAGATGTCTGCCCAAAGCCTTATGCAGTCATAGGTGGGACTTTTTCAGAGGTCTGGATCTAGAGTGTGTGAAGTAGAAATTTATTCATGGTGCAATGCTAGGATCAAGGGCACTATATTAATGGTGTGAGTGCTAAGCACCCTAAGTAGCTTAAATATTCTATGGTCGTCCCTTATTGCTTTGTTACCTTCTGCCTATCATGAACTCTTTCTACTCTGTGATGCCTGTCTACCATGCCATCCTGCCTTGGAGACAGCTGATTATGGACTGAAACCTCTACAAACTGTGAGTTAAGTAAAGCTTTCCTCTTTTAACTTCAGGTGTTGGGTATTTTGTCTCACCTACAAGAATAGTAACTAAGACAAGGGCTCCACTGAGTATTGTTAGTGTCTTATAAGACTGAAATCTTTATATGAGCCTATTTGATTCTTACTTAAAGCCTCAAATGGAATATGCACTTCCAAATTAATTCATGTTGTTGTCAGAATTCATTTCTTATAGTTGTAAAACTCAAGTTGCTTGCTGACTACTACCTGTGATTGGCTTTCTGCTCCTACAGGACACATATATTTCCTAAAGCGTGGTCTCCATCACCAAACAGCAACAGCCACAGCAACAGCAGCAGCTGCTGCACCACACTAAGACTTTCTCATGCTTCCAATGTTTTAAACCTTCTGTTCCCTCAGAAAAAGCACTCCATTTTTATGTTATTACGTGACTACATTGAGGCTGCCTGGGTAATTATGAATATTTCTTGTCTCAACATAAATTGTGCTATTTAACATATCATAATTGCAGAAGTGTTTCTTATTCAAATTTATGTATGTATGTATGTATGTATGTATGTATGTATGTATTTATTTATTTATTGGGTACTGGGGATCGAACTCGGGTGGCTTGCAAGGCAGGCCACTGAACCACTGAGCTAAATTCCCGGCCTGTTCTTATTCAAATTTAGGTATTTCATAAATTCAGGTAAACACATTTTGGAAGGTATTTTGAAAATCCTACTTATCACAGCAGCAGAGCTAAAACTAAAATCAAAGATTTTTTCTATGAATTTAGTATTTTTCCTACTCTGCTTGAAATTAGTGACTTGACATTCATAAATATTTAAGCAACATTGAAATGATGTCTATAATATAATTTATGTCATACATAATGTATTCTTGCTAGTTCTATATTTAATCCAAAGTAAAGCTGCAAAAAATGTTTCTTCTCAGAGCCTTGAATTTCTATTGTAAATATATTTCTAAACAAATTATCATTTTTAAAATCAAATTTAATATTTTAAAGTAAAATTAAGTAGACTTAGTGAATTATTGTAAAAAAGCAATTCTAACAACCACATGCATTTAATTCTTTTATAGGCAAGAAAATTAAAATAGTTTTTAAAAATTTTGCTCTAATAGAATTGCAAATGGATTAATACTCATATAATAAATAGTAACATAAATGTTAAAAGGTCAAATGCTCTTTAATGATTATTTCCTAGGTCACAGTATTTTTATAATTCTCTAAATTATCAGTAATATTTTTGATAAAGTACTGCAGTGATTATGTATTATTAATTTCATTAAAATTACTAATGTAGTTTTTAATTAGAGGTATTGTAACAAGAGAGTGGTTCTGGGTGAATCTTTCTAGGTTCTTGGTCTCCTAAAAAAGGAATTGAGTAGGACACACATGAAAGTTAGCAAGAGTGTAAATGTGCTGAAGATGGAAAGCAAATATCCCCTACAGTGTGAGAACAGGACAGTGAACAAGCTCACAGTGAGACCAAGTATATATATAAAAAAAGAGATCATTTGTAACAAAAAGTTCTGGCTTAACCTCCACTCCTGGATTTAAGGCATTGGCACTATTGTCCTATCAAAAACTAACTTGCTGAGGGGACAGATTTAAAGAGTCCTACTTGGCTTCTTTCCAGATGTAAATGATATATTGAAAATATCACTTTTCTGTTAGGTTCTGTAAACAAGACTAGATTTAAATGTGAAAATTTTGATTTTTTTATCATGTAAAGTGCTAAGGAGCTAAGCAATAATTTTTCATCCTGTGTTTTGTGCATTTTTTCTGGGTTTTTATTATCTTTGAAACCATTTGACCAATTGTTTGTCTGGTTTGCCCATGCCTTAATCTCCTGACTCAATATGAGAACTTTCTAAAGTGAAAAAATTTTCCACAAAGGAAGCTGAAGAATAATTTTTTGAATATATATGGAGTATCCTCAACTTTAAAGAGTAATAAACATCTCAATTTTTTTTCTTTTGCCCAGAATCACTTTCACTCTTTCTTGTAACTTCAGAGAGTTACCTGTAATCCACTGTGTAGATCTAATTGCACTAACAAAATAGAACATAATCTTCATCAAGTCATAATTATGACCACCTGTTCCACCAAGATACAAACCTGGTAGCACCCCTGTTCTTCAGCATCATTTATTCTTGTAAAGAAATGGTACCAAGAACAATTTTGATACTTTCCTCAAATTTCACATAAGAACACAAGGAAAGATTTTCTTCTTACTCTGGGCATGTAGACTAGAATAATATAACACTGAAGCTATCTGCATATATATGACCTTAAAACTCCCATTACTACTATGAAAAAGGTTATATTATGAAGGAAATTGGTAGGTCAGAAGACAAATAAAATCAATGTCTGTTAGTGCACAGCTGTAATCACAACTACTTTGGAGACTGAGACAGGAGGAGCACAAATTAAATGCCATCGTAGGCAACATACCAAAACTCTGTCTGGAAATGAAGAAAGAAAAAAGAAAGAAAGAAAGAAAGAAAGAAAGAAAGAAAGAAAGAAAGAAAGAAAGAAAAAGAAAGAAAGAAAGAAAGAAAGAAAGAAAGAAAGAAAGAAAGAAAGAAAGAAAGAAAGAAAGGAAAGAAAGAAAGAAGGAAAGAAAAAAGAAACAAAGAAACAAAGAAGGAAGGAAGGAAGGAAAGAAAGAAAGAAAGAAAGAAAGAAAGAAAGAAAGAAAGAAAGAAAGAAAGAAAGAAAGAAAGAAAGAAAGAAAGAAAGAAAGAAAGAAAGGAAAAGAAACCTGGGACTATAGCTCAGTATCCCCATGGTTCAATTCCCAGTAACAGAAATAAATGAAGTGATAATAATTTTAAAAACTGGAACTATGAAACAAAAATGAAAAGGCATGAAACAAGCAGAAATAGACTGAAAAAATACATCATAGTACTATTCTTAAAAAATTTACTCCACGATGTCATGGTTGCATGATCCAACAGGTTACTTTGTTATTCATATTAATTTGTGTCACATAATCAGCAGGATATTGATGAGCACAACTGGAAGCATTTCTTATGGTAAATTGAATTGGATGACTAGATTGATTTTAAGTAGATAATATCAATATCACTACTACTACATTTTTCTCATATTGATCATCTTTTATATTTTGATTACTGCAATAACTGTACTGGCATTTGAGGAGCTGGAATCTCTGGGTTCTTTCTCTCTCCCAAACAGAGAACTGAATAAAAAAAGAATAAATTCTGCCAAAGTTCCACATTTATTAAGGTGGGAAAAACAGGATCTGTTGAGTGAGATTGGTCTGAGTAAAAGTAATAAATGGGGAAAAACTTAGAAATATACCCTACAGTATTGATGGTGAATCTATAGCACATGTATCAAAGTGTGCTGTTTGTAACATTGAAAGCTCTAAAAGGTTTGCCATCTCTGCCTTACAGCATAGGGTGGGCAACCATTGAAGAGACAAGATAACAACTACTTAATGGTAACTAACTCTTTGTTATATTTTCCACACCAGTGCTACATCCAGGTCATCCTATCAAAAACCTGCTTGAATTCTCACAGAAACACAACATGCAAAGCTTTGTAAATGGTTCATTACATATATCTTGGAATTTTGTTCCTAATTTTCCATCCAATTTTAGCCATGCCCTATTATTCTGTATAATTTCCCCTGGAGAGATACACATCTCCATAATTCTTTATGGGGTACTCAGGGAATAGAGATCTGTCTTCATGTATCTACTTCCTGCTGGAAGGCACTATAGACTTGACCTACTATGGATTATTTTCTCTACATATACCTTGGAATGTTCTGGATCACTGCCTGTATTGAAAAAAATGTTAGAAGATAACTAGATAAGTATTAGTATTATCTACTTGGAGAATATAGACTGATTTTCATGGTTTCTCAAGGATTGAAAATAAGGCTAGAGTCCTAAGTGGATGTAAAGCTCTTCTTTTTTGTTTCTCTATCAGCCTTTTGATTCCTCAAAGGCACTCTAGATGTATCTCTTTGGTGACCCTTAAAATGTACAACTATGAACTGCTTTGGAAGATAGAGCACCTCTAGGAATTGTATAATTTCCTGATTGTGTTCTATAGATGGCTACTTATTAGTTAGAAAGCCCCTTTCTTTCCAAATTGCTGTATGAGGGCCGGGAATTTAGCTCAGTGGTTCTGCCACCTGGCTCACAAGTGCAAGGTCCTGAGTTTGATCCCTGGTACCAATAACAAAACAAAACAAACAAACCAAATTGCTGTATGAGCATATGTTCCTAGAAAGGCATATTTGGAGTCTTATAAATTAGACTATATCCCAAATATTAAAATGTCTGGTTGGATAAATGCATTTTTCTTTGAAATTTTGTAACCTTTCTTAACTAGAAGGTTTTGGGTCTGTGTAGTGTTATAGTTGGATAACTAACAACTTGTTCTTCAGATTAGAATATCATCTACATAATGCAGGACACTCCCCTGCTTTAGCTCTAGGATCCTTAAGTCTCTCTGTAGTGCCTGAACAAAAAGGTGACAGCTATCTCTAAAGCACTGTTGTAGCACAGTCCAAGTAAATTCTTGTTTTTCTGTAGAAATGGGATTTTTTTCCATTCAAAGGCAAATTGAAACTGGGAATCTGAATGGATTGAAATAGAAAAGAATGTATCTTTGAGATTTAAGACTGATAAAAAATTAGTGTCCCTTGAAATTTGAGAGAGAATTGTATATGGATCTCCCAGCAAATGATAGATTGTGAATGCAGTCTCATTAATCAATTGGAGGTTTTCTCCTGAGGGCTTTACTACAGTAAGAATGGAAGTATAGATAGGGGACTGAGAAAGCTGTAGAATGCCATATTTGAGAAACCTCTCTATGAGAATATGGAGGTTGTTACAGGCCACTTCTTTGATTGAAGCCTGGTTTTGTTTAGGAAATCAGCTGGGGTCTTTATAGCATGCAGCAGGAACCAGTTATTGGCTAATTAGTTCAATGAGAACATCCTATCCACTGGAGTCCTAGCAGGCAAGATTCATTTTTACGATGGCTGGAATTTGAGAATTGCCCCAAACTTTTCTAGTAAATCTCTTTCTACCAAGGGAGATGGACACTGTGGGACAATTAGAATCTCATGGTTGAACATTTGGCCTTCAAAGTGATATGTTAGAACAGGAGTAAAGAACGGAGTACTGATGGCCCCAACCATGACTATAGTGCTAGCGGACGGTTTTCCAGAAATGGAAAAAACAGAATGAAGTAATTGAATTGGCTCACCCATGACCTCCATATTTACACAGTGTTCTTCATAGGAACTGTCGATGGACAGGGGCAGTGTATATTCCTTTGTGTCTCTTTAGAGCATAAAATGGGATTTAACTGGCCTATCCCCTCTCTGAGAGCAGGAAAAGTCAATCCTTCAGCAACATGTGGCAGTCACTTTGGACACCTCAGGTGCAGAGGAGAGCGTGGACAGTGATTTTGTGCAGTTGCATGCCCAGTGTCCAGACTTGCATTTAAAACAGATTTTGATTGTGTTTTGTTTCCTTTAGGCAATTTGGTTGAATATAAAGCATTGCCAGCTGTGACAGCTATAATTGGAACTTTTTTCCTTTGAGCCTTTTCTCTACACCCCAGTTGTTGAACACAGGAAAGGCTATTTTCAGAAATTTGTTCATTGATGTCTGGGGACCAATCTAAAGTTTTTGTAACTCATTTCAAATATCTGGGGCTTATTGACAAATGAATTATTAGTAATGGTTGACTGATTGTGTCAGCTTGAGAGGTTTGATTAAGAGAAGCTTAGCTAAATTGGCACAGAAATTCCATGCCTTAGGGTGTAAAAGATGAACCCTAAGGACTTTCTTCCCACACAAGGGTGGGTAATCACCTGGATGTTTTAAGTGAAAGTGAAGTAGTATGCTGCTGCTTTTGTTCCTTCAGAGGAGCTCCAGTGTTTTCCTTGGATGTCATCTCTTGAATTCTAGCACACACTCTTTGGCTTCCAACGTGGGTCATTCAGCTATCCAGTGCAGACTCTTCAGGCTTCCAGCACAGACACTTTAAGTCTTCTCATGTAGACTCTTCAGCCTTCCATCATAGACCCATTAGCCTCCTGATATGCACTCACACATACTCTAGTGAGCTCCAGTTTTTTGAGTAAATATTCCAGCCTCCAGTGTGAAGACAGTTCCTTTGGACTTTTTCTGCTCCTGCTGACTAATACAATATCAATACCTGGAAGATGAGTCTGTGCTTATATATTTCCAAGAGATTTCTACTCATCTACTCTGGAGGATAATTGGGTTTTCCTCATTGGTGATATGACCCCACCTACCTTATAAAATTTTACAGATTTCTCAATACCCCTTTTCAGCCACATGGAATGAATAGCTATTATATTAGTCATCACTTTTAGCCCTTGATTAGTATTAGTTCCAGTTTGGTTCTTTCAAAGGGAGTATACCCTGTAAAGTGTGATTATCTTTACTTATTTTTAAAAATTATCTTTCCTTCTTTTTTTCCCACTGACTTTATTGGTACTTTTTAAGTATACAGTACAGTTACATTAATCACTGGGATCTTGTACCTTTACATAACAGATCTTGGTTATCATTTTTTCCCATACCCCTGCCCTCCCTTCACGCCTCCACCTATTTACAAAGACTTTGTTTTCATTTTTTACTTTTCTCATATTTTTTCATTTTCCCTTATTTCCTTTCCCTTACCCTTCCCACGTCCCTTACACCTTTAGCCCTTTTCTTCCTATTTCACATTATCATTTATACAATTTGGATCTGATTTACACTTCTAGTTTTTCACACCACAGAAACTATTTGGTATTTACACATGTCTATTATTTATTTCACTTAAGAGTATGGCCTCAATATGTATCCTTTTTCCTATGAATGACTCTAGTTTCTCATTTTTTATGGCCGAGTAGTACTTCATTTTATAGAAAAAACACATCTTTTTTATCCAGTTATCTTTCCTTCTTAAAGTTTGTTGTTCATTTGCATAGATCTCAACCTCTTGCATTTTTTTCTTTTTTACTTTCATCTGGGATACATCAATTGACCAAGTTGAATTGGATAGATCTGGCCATCATAAGTCAAAATGAGTGTCAAAAATTGAAGCCAAATTTATTAGTATACTCTAACATTCAGTCTAGCCATTCTTTGCATTGTTGGATATCTGCATCTGGAAAGGAGACCTGAACTTGAGTCACCTCCTGTGATCCTGGGAACTATCTTAGGGCAGAATGAGTTAGGAGTTAGAAGAATAAGAAGCAGCACTCCAAGTATGACTTTTGGTGTGTGACTCAGTGTGGACCTAGTAGGACTTAGTCCTGTTTCAGAAGCAGGATAAGGGGCAGAGAAAGACTGACTTCATCTGTGGCACTAGCTTTTAGAGTTCCTGAGTCTACTGAAAGGAATAGAACTGATTTACTGGTTTGAAAAGTTTAAGGAGGGGATTGAGGAGACTTCCCAGTGTAGTTGTCTTCATTAAATTTATGGGAGAGACTCATATCTCCCTAAGAGAGAGTTGGGAATCTGAAGAAAATGTAAAAAAAAAAAAAAAAACTTTCTTCCTCAGGGTCTTAGCTTTTGGTGTTTTCCCGAGAAAAAACATCATAAAAC
>NW_022900951.1:70834147-70846853 GCF_012274545.1 Fukomys damarensis
AAAAAAAAAAAAAAAAACTTTCTTCCTCAGGGTCTTAGCTTTTGGTGTTTTCCCGAGAAAAAGGATCATAAAACCTGAGGATAAGGGATTTCACTCTTCATCCTATATTTTAAGCAGAAACTATTTTACTAAATAATAGCTTCACAATTTAAACTGCCCCCCCACACCCATGTCTCACCTTTTCCTAGTTCATATTGTACAAAAATCATATAGCATATAATAAGTTGATCCTTTTTATTTTTTTTATTTTTATTTTTTGTGGTACCAGGGATCAAATTCAATACCACTCACTTGCAAGGCAGAGGCAGTGCCACTGAGCTAAATCTCTGGTCCAAGTTGTTTTTTTTTTTTAATTGGCAACATCAAACATTTCCTAGTAATCAATGATAAGGCCTAGCAATCAACAAGTGGAATCCATGGGGCATGATTCAAGAGTTTTCCCATGGTTTCTCACATCCAAGGCACTACCATCAGGATTGACATTCCCAGGTCTAGACTCTTGATCAAGTACAGAAATAAAAATTCTAATTTCAGAGAAGTTGGAAAATAAAAGCAAGTTTTAGTGCCAGAAGTGGAATAGATTCCTCCAGAGAGCAGGATTCCCCAGAGCTGGAACTCTACTGCTCTGGTTGACAGGGCTCAATTTATGATAGTTTGGGCAGCCCCTCCCTTGGGTTACATGGTTTGCTCATGCAATAGAATTTGGTTTCATACTGGGTCCTATGCTTGTGTGCATAATCACAGAAGAACACTGCAATTGAGTAGTGCTTGTGTTCAAGAGCACAGAATAGTGTTCCAAGTGGGTTGACCCCTGAAGGCATACAGCAGTACCTTGTGAGGCTTAGTCTCCACTCTTATCTGCCCGTGTCTGTTTTAAGTATGTCTCAGTTTGCCTTTGAGATACACTTCCCTGTTCTATCCCTGCTTAGGGATCTCTGTCCTTGTAGGCTCATTATGGGATATACAAGGGAGAGAAAACTAGGTCTCACATCCTTAAAATGGATTCCTCCATTCAGGATAAGACCCAGTTTTGGCCCACAAAGTGACCCTTGTGAGATTCAAGTATTCACTGAACAGAAGTGTTGGTTTGAAGATATGAAGATGTGGGCATCCTTATAAGAGAGCCCTACTGAAACCATTTCATCTTATTGCTCTACATACAGTGACCTTCTAACTCATTAAGAAGTAAGGTGCTGCCCTTTGAAACTCTCATGAGATCAGAGTGGAATTCCTCCCCACTGGGGCTCACTTAGTCATTTTTAAGCCACTTGATGTCTCTACTTAAGCAGGGTGTAAATACTTGAGAAAAATATTTCTTAACATTTTCCCTGATATTAAAAATTTTGGTACTTCGTTGGAAGCAGTAGAGACAGAAAGCTCTTTAAAAAAACTTTAAAAACTCCTAGGAAGGACAAGGATCGCTCTATATTTGTATTCTGACAGACACTTGAGTTAAGCTTTATTGGGTGTTATTTTGTTCTGCTCAGGCCATCAGCCATATGTTTCTTAATTACCTGAGGTTTGTTAGAAGAAACAAGGAAGGGCTCCAGCCTAATTAAAAAAATAATAGAGAATGCTTTAGTAGCAAAAAACAAAAACAAAAACAAAAACCGACAAATGTCATAATGTAAAATAACTTTTGTCATTTGCCTTGTTTAGTTCAGAATCAACAGACACCAGAGGTATCTAGTCTCCCTAAAAAGCTTTGAAAATAAAAAGAATCATTGTTAACTTTCCTAACCAGACACACAACCTTTTCCTAGGCTAGAATAGATGACTAAGTAAATTTTAAAGGTAACCTCCCCTACCAAAGAAGTGCTACATCTGGGCTGAAATTCAACTGTCTCACCACCAAGTTTTGAATATCAGCAATGTTAACTCTAAAAATAAAATATAAACACCTGAATGAGATCAAGGCTGTAAAACCCTATAAAAGAGGGAGTTGTAACCCAGTAGTTGGTCGATCAGGGAACTACCATTAGGTGTGTTTGACCCCCCCCATCGATGAAGTAAATTTTGTTATTTTACTTCTATTCTATTGCCTCTCTGGGTGTCACTTGCCAATTCATTCCATAACATTTAGTGCATTGGCCAGGGAAAAAATGGCTAACTGACACAGCCCATGTTGGTCCTTGACCCGAGTTCTGCCAGAGGGAGCGGCTGTCTGCATCCTTAGCAAGAAAGATGCATGCCCCCAATATTTCCTGGGCTCCTTTCTAGGACTTGGAGGCTAGCTCACTGGCAGAAGATTGCTCAAACCCAAAACAGAGATATCAGAAGGAAAAAAAATGAATAAAATCATCTGTCTAAATGGTGAGATCCCCCGGGCGCCTCCCTAGTTTTTCTTACTTTGCTTTGGCTCTTAATTGAACATTTGTGCAGATTACATATTGGAGCTCTGATTACCCTCCCTTCTCTGCCATTTGTGAAGATTTCTATCCTCAAGTTAGGCAGACTATAGGGTGCAGGCCAAATCATCCAACATTCTTTGCCATTTGTGAGGGTTTTGATTTCCCTCAATTTGTTATTGTGCTTTGTAAGGGCCCCCAGGGGGGAAAAATGTGTTAAATTCTTACATAACTGTGCAAAAAAGTGACTCAGTTAAAAAAATAAGTAAAATGAGCTACAAAAGCCAATGGTAGCCTTGTCTGTGCACCAAAACAAAGGGAGGGGGCACTTTCACTTAAAGATCCCTCCCCAAATTGCAGAGTGTGGCCTGTTTCTGTGATTCCATGGCCAATATCTGATATGAACAAAATGAAGCACTAAGGATCTTTACCAGATGTCAAGGGATTTTACAAGAAAAGTCAAGTTGCAAATTTTAACTATTTGATAAATGCATCTTTGTTTCAATTTCAGATGATGTTTGATTTGTGGGCCTAAAATTATTTTCTTGTACATTGCAAATTCTTAAATTGTGATCATAGGGTCAAGTTGTTCTTTTCTGTACTTCCTTGATTAAAAAAAAACACTCAAGATTAATACTGTTCTATTGACAGACAGTTAAATTTTAAGATATCATAACCTGAAAACAAACCCCCCCAAAAAAAACACTTTAAGATTTTAACAACTGAAGTTTGTTATGAGGTTAATAATAAATAAAACAGAATATTTAAAAAGCTATAAATAAAAGATATACTTTTGATATAAAAGGATTTTATATGTTTGTCTTAAAAAGAGATAATAAAGTTATACAAGACCAAAAGGCCCAAGTATATCAAAAAAGGTGTACAAAAGTGATTTATCAAAAAATATGTATGTTTGCTTGTTGTTTTCAAGTTTGTTATAAAAGGTTTATATTTACAGGCGTAAAGAACTTTCATTCCTTCTGATTCTAATTCTACAAGAGCTCTTTCTTAATTGACCTGCAAAGGTTTTGAGTAGTCTTAATTAAAATATTTTATAATTCAATTGGCCAAATACATTTGAGTGCACTCTAGTTTCATAAGTTGTCTTATACATTTGTCTGTGTCTGTCCAAATTATGTAAAAGTGTTTGTCCAGTTTTATTTTGTTATCAAAATGATGTCAAAGATGCAAGTAATTTGTTAATTTTTACAAACTGGTTTTTAAGTTAAAATTTTGTCAAGATAATTAAATATAAACTCTTAGGTCTAGATAAAATCCTGTTGATAAATAAAGAAAGCTGCTCAAAAATTTATTTTAGTCTTTATTCAATAATGAGAGTCTCAATAATTTTCATAGCCTTCTGAGAAGATGTACTCCAATAAATGTTGCTAAATATGTTGTTATAAAATGTTTACATTGATTATCATCAAAGAGTTAAATTCTGAATGTTACTGTGACATGTTTATAATGGTAATTTAATTTGATATTTTTCTGTAAAAAACAGAGTTATTGAAGGGTTGTATTAGAAAAGTGCTTTTGATACCAAATTAAAGGACACAAAGTTTTATATATATAATTATGATTATTATTGTTAATTTTCTGATGTACTAAATAAAAATCTCACAGGGTAATAAAAAAGTATTAATGCTGCTTCAAGAGGCACTATGTAAAGGTTCATAAAAAAAGGCTTATATTTGTGTACAGCAAGTCAGATATTTAAGACTCCAAGTTTCCAAAGGAATGCAATGCTTGGGAGATAAAAACCAAACACAAGAACAAAAACAAGTAATCAGCACTATACCTAAACCAAAACCACAAAAGCAGCTGAAAAAAAAATTGTGGGGGGAGTGAGAGATTTTTGCAGGATCTAGATTACAGGGTTTGCAGACATAGCCAAACCTCTATATAAAGCTTTAAATGGCCCCAAAAGTCAGTAACTATTACAATGTAAAAAAAAAGAAAAAAAAAACAGTGAGCATTTAAATGGCTAAAACTAACTCTTTCTGCTGCCCCCTGTATTGGAAATCCCAGATGTGACCCAGCCTTTTACTTTATACATGACTAAAAAAAAAAAGCATACTGCTTTAGGGGTGATAACTCAGAGTAGGCCATTAAAAATCAGCCAGTAGCATATTTAGATCCAGCTGCAGAGATAGCCCCCTTGTTTAGGAGACCTGGCAGCTACAGTTATGCTAATTGAAAAAGCTGACAAGCTAACAATAAGACAAAAATTGATGGTTCACGTTCCCCATTCCTTCCTAGAACTGTTATATAATAAAAGATAACAGTGGCTTTCAAATGATAGAGTTGCATAATATCAGGCTATCATCTGTAAAAATCCCCGCTTATATTTTGTTCCGGTTAAAACCTTAAATCCCACTACTTCTTGCTCTCAGAACCTGCCCCCTGCTGACCGCAACTACCTCAGCATCACAAATAAGTTATTCTTGAGTCATCTATTTCTGCAAAAAACCCCACTGCCTGATTCTGATTTTGTCCTGTTCAAAGATGAAAACAACTTCATAAAAAATAGAGTACACTATAAGATGTGGTGGCACACACAAGCAATCTCAGCACTTGGGATGACTGTCATGAATTTGAAGCCAGCATAGTGAGTTTAAGGTCAGTCTGAACTACATAGTGGAACCCTGTCTCCAAAACAGAAACAAAAACAAAGGAAAGAAGAGAGGTGGTAAAGTTTGCGTGAGTTTGTAGGCCTCTTATCATTTGATAAAACAAAAAAAAACAAAACCCAGAGCCTAAGCATTTCCCTCCTGGAGGGAAAAGCAGAAAACAGTTTCCAGTAACATGAGAAAAGTCTCCTGGGTCCCTTGGCTTAGGGTAGAGAGACAAAGAGAAAGAAGAAAAAACTTTGTGGCTGTTGATTTTACAGAGAGAGAAAAAATATGCCCACAGGGTATTACCTGCTGCCCTGACTGGTTCACCAGATAAGTTACTGGGCTCTGAGATGCTGAATTCTCTAGTTTATTTCTCTCCCTAACAGCAAATTATATAAAAAAAAATAAACATGACATTGTTCCACATATATTAAAAATAGGAAAAAACATTATCTACAGAATGAGTTTTGGCCAACTGACTTTAGGAAAAAGAGGGAAAAAAAGAATCCCTAGAGTGCTTTTTTAGAGACATGATAGCAAATGAACAATGACAACTCTCTCTTATTTATATTTTCCACATTGGTGTCACATCCCAGTAATCTAATAAAAAAACAGCTCAAACTCTTGTACAAAATTCACATGCAAGGATTTTGGAAGGGTTCTGAAGATGTGTCCAGGGATTTCATCATGCCTTGTTCCAAACAGATTTATCCACACCCCATCTTTCTGTCTCAATGCCTTGCAAATTCATTTACTTGTTTCCATGGTTGCACCACTATATTATATATAACCTGAGAAACATAAATAAGATTATGTCACACCTATACTCAAACCTGTTAGTTGTAATCCCTACTAAGTATAAATGAATTAGATTTAGAAAACATAGGTCAATAATTATTTAATCTTCAGTATCTATCAGAGTAACATGGGGATTTTTGAATGGCAGACTACTGGTTTTGTTTAAGAAATTATATATCATTCTGGCCTTTACACAAATTGAGCTATAGGGAGAAAGAGGCTTTAAAGCACTTACCAGCAAGAATGTAATGGCTTTCCACAAGTGAAATTACAGGTGTTGGAGATAACATTCATTTTTAACCATTTAAAAACATTTATTAATATGTTTGCAAATCATGCAGTTTACAATTGGTTGACAAATGGTTGCTCCTACATATTACAACTTATTTCTTTTCTTTAATCCCCTTTCTTTTCCTTTCCCCTCATACCTCCTTCTCAGGTTCACCTAACCCCTTTTTTGTACTTGTTGATATTTTTAAGTCTCAGCTCATATGAAATACAGTGTTTACATTAATTGGGGTTATTAGGTTCCCATAAATGGAACAAGTCTATTCCTCTCATTTCCCCTTCCATTCTTCCTCACACCTCACCCTTGTCCTCTTGGACCACTTCTGTATTGCAAGAGGTCTGTTCCCTTTTCCATTTTTATGCTTTTGTCATTTTTTTTATTTGTACTTTGCATCAATCAATTGGGAGGTAGCATATGGTATTTAAATTTGTGTTTGATTTAATCCACTCCACATTATATTGTCTATGTGAATCAATTTTTCTACAAATATCTCAAATATATCATTCTTTATAGCCAAGTGAATGAGAAACATGTTTCTCTGCAGTTAAAGTCAAACTTACTGAAGGAAAAGTTTTCCCCCATTCCATGATCATGTCTGGGCTTCCAGACATTTCCTTTCAAGCATTGCAGGAATTTTCTTTGTTCTAAGTTTTATGATTTCTATCTCCCTGCCAAATATAAATGAAATATGTCTCTGTGCACTGAACTTGCTGTCTGTAATATCTGATTACCAGAGAATTTGGTGGGCCCAAATAACTTGTGCTCTATGTAACCAAAGTAAAGTGCATAACTCCTGCAAGCCTACCCCCTCCCTAAAGTATAATGTGCCTGGCTCAAACCCAAAGGGTGGTCAGTCTCTTTGTGGAGAAGTACCAGTATCACCCATTGGCATTAAAAATAAAACTATATTTCACTTAGAAGGGTAGGGGAAAGGTAATAAGGGAAAAGAAAAAATATGACAAAATTAAAAATTCAAAATAAAGTGTGTGTAAATGGGGAGGGGAGGAGGGGGTGAAGGGAGGGCAAGGACAAGGGGAAAAATGAGAACCAAGACCTGTCATGTAGAGGTACAAGATCCCAACAATGAATGTAATTGCATTGTATACCTAAAATGTACCATAAACTCAATGAAAAAAAAAAACTGTACACTTTGGCTCCAAAACTTCTGGGTGTGTCTTCCATACCCCTGGATTATCTGTTCTAGCTGGCAATCTGCCACTGCACAAGTACTGTTCCATTATATATAGATACCACATTCTATTTATCTAACATCTGTTGATGGATATACAGGTTTTTTCCAAGATTTTGCTATTAAAAATTGTGATGCTATAAACATTAGTACGTATGTATCACTGTAGTATGATAATTTAAGCTTCTTGGGGAAAATGCCTATCAGGATTACACCTGGGTTGTACAAAATTACTAAATTCAATTCTTTGAGAAATCTTCATACTGATTTTCATAAAGGTTATACTATTTTGCATTCCTACCAATGAAGGAGGGTTCATTTTTCACCACAGCAACTTCAGCATTTGTTATTGTTTTGCAGATTCACTAATGATTGCTATTCTTTCTAAAGTGAGATGAAATCTTATTGATGCTTCAATTTGCATTTCTTGAATGATCAGAGATGTTAAACATTTTATCATATATTTATTGAGAATTTGTATTTCTTCCTCTGTGAAATGTATGTTCATTTCTCTCACCATTTCTTGACTGTGTCTTCAATTTCAAGGGGTTTATTTTATTTTGTTGTGTTCTTTGTATATTAAGATTTTGTTAATGTTTATTTTCCCATTTCAACAGTTTTTCTTTTATGAAGATAAGTGCTCCAATGTTTAGTACATATATGATTATTAATGCCATCTTGTCTTGTTGGATTATTCCTTTAGTAACCCTCTTTGTCATTTCTAGTCAGTTTTAAATTGATGTTTACCATGTCTGTTCTTAGAATTGCAGCCACTGTTCATTTTCTGGGCCTTGGTCCATGAAATGTTGTTTTCCAACTTCTAATTGTTTGTCTATGAATATCTTTTTGGATTAGATGAGCTTCTTGAATACAATAGATTGGTGGATTCTGTTTTTTATCCAGTCTGCCAGTTTGTGTCTCTTGATTGGAAAGTTGAGGCCATCAGCATTGACAGATATTACTGAGATGTGTTGGCTATTTACTGTTATTGTCTTCTTTATAAGTTTGTGTGTCATTTGTTTTTCTTTTCCTGATACTTTTGTTGCTGTTTATCCAATGGCCTCACTACATTCTTCTGCATATTTAGCTCGGTCTAATTCATTGTTTTCATCTGGAGAATATTTGAATATTTTCTCTGGAGCTGGTTTTGCACTAATATATCTTTTGAAGTAGTCTTTTTCATAGTAATACCTCATTTCTCCATTTACTTTGAATGATAAATTTGTTGTTTTTTTTAGCTACTATTCTCTCATTGATGAGATAAAATACTCAGCACCAAAAGTTAAAGGGGAAGAGGTTTATATGGTTTATAGTTCGTAGAAGCTAGAAGGGTAAACAAGCATTTCAGAACAGAAACAACATGGCAGCAAAGGTAACAAGACAGCTTAAGAGTGTCTCCCTGCTCCTTTTTTATCTTATTCAGACTAGTTAAGGCAGGTTGCAATCACCCTTTATCCTACTGCTCTTCAGCCTAGCATTGCATCATGAATCAATTCTAGCTTTACACACTCTAGATCAAGCCTGTGACTACACATGGCCTTGGGGGAACATCTAGACCCAAACCATAGCAATTGAGTAAGTTAATCTGGCTTGGAAGTCATTTGATTTTAGGATTTGAAATATTTCACTCCAAATTCTTCTGGCCTTCCAGGTTTGTGCTAAGAAGTGTATTGTGATTCTAAATGGTTAAACTTCATGTGTGATTATTTTGTTTTATTCCGAATGCCTTCAAAACTTTGGTTCTTTGTTGATATCTGTGTATTTAATGAGGATATTCCTTGGTCAACTTCTTTCACTGTAATTGTTTGGTGTTGTATAAACATCATTATCCTATGTTAAAATTTTTTTATATATTTGGGAAATGTTCCTATTTAATTTTGGTTAGCATATTGGTGAATTCATCTGTGCTATTTTCTAGTTTTTCTGTAACTCAGATTAGCCTTAGATTGATCTTCTTGTCATCTTGTAGTTGCTGGATTTTCTTCTCTTGTTCTTTTATTTTCCTCTTGGCTTTGAGCACTTTATCATAATTCACTATTTTGTGCTCAATTTCAAACAGTCTGTCTTCACCTTGGTCATTTCTGTAATGTACAAATTCTATACTGCATTTGATTTCAGGTATCTATGTGTGACATCTTTTAAGGATTCTATATCCTTGTAGAATTTTTTGCTCAAATTTTGAACCATTTTGGTTAGCTTTTTTTAACCTATCTCCCTCAAATTCACCTTGCATATGTTGAGAGTATTTGCTATAATATTTTGGTTCATTTCCCCTAGTATTTGTTTTCTCCCTTTGTGGCCCTTGCTCTGCCTTGGGAGAGTTGAGGAGGTTCAGATATATTTTATTTTCTTGATTTCCCTTTCTCCTTTCATTTATTCTCTATTTGGGTGACTTAGTTATTAAAGGTTGAGCACTAGAGAAGTGAAGAGATTTTGTGGCATATTTGGAGATTTTAGTAGGATATTGCCACTCTGTGCATAATTTTCAGTGTTGTATGTCTAGTGCTAGAATTACTTCTATTTTTTAAGTGATTTCAATCTTGTCCCTCTGTTTTGCAAAAATAGTTGCTTGTATATATAATTGCTTTAACAGATTCAGTCTCACTGCATTTGATATTCTTTTCAGTTATTCTTTCCTCATTTGTTTATTCTCTATGGACTCTATGACAGTTCATTATTTGTGGTTGCTCTCCAGTGATGTAGGTGAGTTGGGTTGTGGAGAATGGGGAATATTTGAGGTGTAGTTTCAGGTACCAAGTGGGAAATTTGAAAGGGAAACTAATGATAAATGAGAAGAAAAGTTTGACGTGGGGCTTGATTTTATTGGGGTATATTTAGTTGAGTTGAAAGTTTAGTATTAAGAGTTTTCAAAGGATATATTTGTGGGATCAAGGGCATGATATATGAGAAAGGGGCTTTACTTTGTGATTGATTAAAGCTGTTGGTTGTCAGAACTTGCTTGTAGGGAGGACAGTATATTAGGTAAGGTATGGAAGGGACAAAGGCTTAGGATGGGAAGGATTGAGGAATTATAAAGATAGATGGAGAAGGCCTGTGAGCTGGTTAAGCATGCTGAATTTAAAAACTGGAGAGGAGGAGTTTACATGTTTGGCAAAATAACAAAGAAATACATTAATAATACTGTTTCAGGGTTTGAGGTGAAGAAATTTGATAGGGAACTGAGATGAGTGAAATAACCTAAACACCCATTAAATCAGAGGCAATGAAAGAACAAATATACAATAGTAATATCCTAATAAACGCACAAAACTATAAAAGAACATAATATGATCCCACATTACTAAATAACTAAAGAAACATACAAAACCTTAAACCAATAATATGCCTGATGTAAACACAAACTACATATTACAATGCATCATTTCATGTGATTCCCAAGTAGCTATTTTGCAAGATAGTCTGAGTGTTCCCCCCCAGTAACTCCTCTGATTCCTGCACTGTAATATTGAATTTAACTTGGACTCAAGAGCTCTCTCTTTTTTAGAGCCCTCTCTCCTTCTCTCTCTCTCTCTCTCTCTCTCTCTTTCTGTACCAGGGATCAAACTCAGGACCTTGCACTTGCAAGGTAGGTGTGGCACCACCCTCAAGACTTCTTTTTACCAGGTTGCAGGCATTACTGCAGAGTATGTTCCAGTCTGCATTCTTGGGTTATGAACACTTGTTGTCCCTATCCTTGGGTGTGATGGTGGGTTTTGCACAAAAGTTCACTGACACTAAATTACCCACTGAGTCAAGATTAGTACTGTGGAACCATTTCAACTACTGAAGTAACATGTTAGGCTAAGATGTTACAGTGGCATCTTTCAGGGCTATTTGAGAAAGATCATGCCATAAGAACCTGTTTTGGGTTTCCCTTTAGAAGTGAGAATTTGATGATAATGTGAACTTCCAATCCTATGTAACTCAGGCTGAACCTTGCTTCTGACTCCAGGAACTGAGTCTATGATCACCATTTCCTGCCCCTCAGTGGAACTCTGGCAATTCTGCTCTTGCATTCTCAGCAGTCTCTCTTTACTGTTATTTCCTCATATACTACAGGAGCTTGACAGTATAAAGCACCTGAGGAGCTGTTCTGTGACTAAGGTTTAAACACCATCCTTTCCCTACAGTGATGTTCCTAGCAGTTGCCCCTCTGCATGACTGTGTCCTCAGACACCTGTACTACAATCACCAACTGTTGACTAGATGTCTGCTCAGAGAGTAGTGTCTCATGTTCTTCCTATCTTCACCTGCATAAGGTTGGCCTGGTCCCAGTGCAGTTCTCCGTGACTAAAGTAGTTGTTACTTTCACTTTGCCTCTCAGAGGGCAGCTAGGCAGCCACAATTGTGATTGCTTCTATTTCTTCTCTGCAGTATAGCCCACCTCTTCTGTACCACTTAATCCTATTTTCTCCTATGTCAATTTCACAGTAGTTTTCACGTATACCCCTATCACTTCTGTAACTACAACCTATTGTTCTATAGATTATAGTCACATTTTCCTAAAGAATCTAAGCTACTGGCACGCACTACTCCAGCTTTTGGTATAATTTTTTTTTTCAACAATCAGTAGCACAGTGTTTGTTCAACAATCAATACAAAGGTATTTACCACATTTAAAATTTTGATTCTAGATATGTTATCTTGTATATGTTACTGCTTTTGAACCATTACTTTCAGTTTTTATAATTTCATGTATAGCTGTGCTACATGAGTTTTTTACTAATATTCATTAACTTGATCTTCCAAATCAACTACATTTCCAGTTGATTTTCCACTTACCTCCATTCACTTGCTTGACATAATTCAATCTATGTTCTCATTGGCTTTCTGCTGCATCCCTTTCTGTAAAATATTAAACTGCAGTTTTGGAGATTCATTGATACTTTGTATTTCTGCCTCTTATCAAAACATCTTGTTTTTTACCACCTGCTGCTCCCTCAATATATAGATTCTTTACAAATAATTACTTTATTCCCAATTCAAAAAATATAAGCCTAAAAAGCAAATCACATGCAAAGGAAAGCCCATTAGAATCACAGCAGACTTTTCAACACAAACCCTTAGGTCAAGGAGAGCCTGGAGTGAGGTATTCCAAGTCCTAAAGGAAAAGAATCTCCAACCTAGACTGCTGTATCCTGCAAAGCTCTCATTCAAAATAGATGGGGAAATAAAATACTTCCACGACAAAGAGCACCTGAGAAATTTCATGAACACCAAACCAGCACTGCAAGGAATTCTAAACAATATCCTAGAAAAGGACAACGAAATTCACAATAACATGAGGCCCAACAGACCAAATCAAATAGGCAAGGCAAGAAACTAAAAGGAGATGGGAGAAAAAGTAAAAAGAGTCAACAAAAGGACAACAACATGACAAGAATAAGTCAAAATATATCAGTTGTAACCATCAATGTTAATGGCCTCAATTCACCAATCAAGAGAAACAGATTGGCAGAATGGA
>NW_022900951.1:70849965-70903750 GCF_012274545.1 Fukomys damarensis
TCTAGATTTTATATAAATTTAAAATCCAAATATAGGTAATAAGTGATTTTCACATTTCTGCTCAGTGAACATTTGGACGGCTGGTTTGTTTTCTCATGAGATCATTTTGTGTATTTTATAATACAAATAATGCACGTGGTTTTATTTAAACAATTTTCTGAGTATATTTCAACAATGTAAACTTCCACCCTCCTATTTGTGCAATTTAGTCCTAAGTAGGTAAATTGCACATACATTATTATACAACAAAATAAATCATAAGTATATGATGAAAATTATTGAAAGTGAAGCTGTATTATATATATCACCCCAATGTCATTGCAGTCATATCTGAAGAAGTAAGTTATATGAGAAGATCTTGAAATATAAAATATTAAAAAGTGATCAGTTTGGCATATGGAAATGTAGTTCTTCATAGAGTTTCTTCAAATATTTGCGTACCTCTGTTTCACATGAGAAAGTTGATCAAGGTAAGCCAACATAAGAATCACACTCATTGAAAACTCAGGAATATATATTTATGGATAGAGAAAATGTATGAATCATTATCATTCTATCATAATCCTGGGAAATTTCCTCAGGAATGGAAAGCAGATCTTATCTAAATCTAAAACTGTTGCTTTCATTGGAATAAAAATACAAATATTCAAACATTCTGAGAATGTAGCTCAATAGTAGAGGGCTAACCTGGCATATGGCAGGCTGTGGATTTAATCCCAGCAATACAAAAATGAAAAATGATATTAATTCTGTACCAAAACATGATGTTTTGGGTAGAATCATGTTTAGAGTAAGAGACACTCTTACATGAATGTCTGTTTCATTATACATATCTAAATAGAAATGTTGGAAGTCTTTTCATTACACAAAATTCTTTGAAAGGAGAGAGGTAAATCACAGCTAAGAGATTAGAAAACTATGCAATGTTGTATAATAGATGTAACCACAGGTCCATAAATCAGTGATACTGTGCAGTTAAATTCAATTACATAGATCCATCAAACTGCAATATTGTTTTTGGGAAGTTCCTTTATAAATAGCTTGCTAATTAAAAGTACTCCAGGTTCTTCTTGCCTCAAACAAAGAATTAGTCAAGGCAAGCAAAATGCCATGCCAAAAGTTTATTTGAGAAATGAGAGGTTAAATGGTAAGGGAAGAACTAGCTCTGTAACTTTTGGTCCAAATAAAAAGAAAAAAGGATAAAAAGCAAAATTAAAAGTTCACTCTGCATCTAGGAGATGCAGAAGGGGCTACTGCAAGTGGGATGCAATAAGAGTCACAATGATAGCAGGCCCCTTGTGTCCTCCTGGCTCTTTTATACCATCCCTGTCTCATGAAAGCCCATAAGTTCTATGTATGAGGTCCTAAGAATCATCTGGTGCTGTCCTAGGGACCTTGGAATTGACAAGTCCCATCCATTTCTCCACACAAAATTGCCACTGCCTACCTCATATTAGTATCATATTTTTGAGAGGTGGCAACAATGACACTTGGAAACAATTTGCCAAGAATCATGCTAACAGGTTGTAACAACTGTCATGTTAAAATTGAGAGGTTAAAATAGAGTTTTAAAAATTCACAATTCAAAATTGAAGGTATGTGTCCTTCTTGGTCATGCTGAGTGAATTTTCAACCCTAACCCTGGACCCAAGGACGTTTTACAAGATCCAGACTTTCAACATTTTCTGAGCCAAATCTCACACATGTACTTTTTCTAGCTTTTGTTGTACCTCTCCTATAATTAGGAGACTTTTTGTGAAAGGTAGGGAGAGGGAGGAGAACTTGTCATACATTTTTGGTGAAATTGTGAATAAACTCATTTTTCCATTTTTATAGGCTTTGCTTATATACTTGCTACTGGATATGTCATACTGGCCAGATGATAAAATGCAAGTGTAGAAGGACAAATTTTATTTTATGCCATCCAGGACCTGACTCTGCTTGGAGAAATGGGTTGGTTCAGCTATCTAAACTCGGGAATTTTATAGAGCTGGGAGCAGGAATAGAGTGGGGAAGTGAAGCTCAGATTATAAAAGCAGATGGGCAGTTATAGGGTGGGGGTGACAACTGGGTACATTTGGTGATTTCTCCAGGAGTATCTCTTTCTTATCAGCAGACAGACCCCAGATGTTTTTGCAGGGAGGACAAACAGTGGGCAGTCTCCCAACACCACCTTCTTTTATCAGCAAACACCAGATGTGTCTGTAAGATAAGTGCCTTGGAATGGCTCCTGCCATTCTGATAAATAACTTCCTTCTTCACTTTAAAGTTTCCATTCCCTACCTCATGCATCACAGGTTATAGGAAATGTCCAAGAGTGGCCCCTGTGTGGCTGCCCATGCAGCTGACACAATCCCTGACCCACCTACACCAGTCAACCACTATGAAACCAAGCGCCTTTCCTGCTCCCTCTCTCCTTTGTTCTCTTTCCACTGAGTGGGCCACCGTGCCTCCATGGCTGTTTAATAAAATCTCTCATACAAGTTCTGTTGGTGTGTAGAGCGATCTTTGGCAGGCACAGGTTCCTTTCAGTGTCTGTAGCAAGTCAACCAGCAGGCAGTCTCTCACAGACAAGAGGCTTTAGTTAACAGAAAGGAGGATGCTAAACAAAATGGAGTCATTTTGGTTGCTTGGGTTTAATAGATAAACAAATCCGGACAGTTAGGGCCCCACATTTAGGTTTCTAGATGGATCCCCAGTAACATTATGAGCCATATAGGAATTTTAAGGTTTTTATTCCCTGCATTTAAAAATGGAGATTTTTCTGTGGATATTGTATTCATTGATATCTTCTTCTTCACATGCTATAAGTATCTGATATTTTGGAAATGCAGAAACTGTTTTTAGCAGATTTTTCTATTGCTCATGAGTACACTGCCACAGCTTTGTAGACCATTGACTAATAATTACTGTTAGGGACCTGGTGCTGCCATCACAGGCTGCATTTTCCTGGTGCTGCTTGGCCCTTAAAATGACCTCATGCTCTTTTCTTTAGTTTCCCTCCCCGCAAGGTCACAGGAGAGGTTAAACCTGTTTCTGCAGGATCAAACAGATGAAGGGCAACCTGGCCTGTGATAGGCTAAAGGTAGCCCACTCCTCATAAATAAGCAATAGACCAGCCCAAAATCAATAAAAGTACCTTCCTCTCTCTGTTCCTCTCTCTCTCTCTTCCTTCTCTCCTCTCTCCCTAACCTGCCTTCCCTAATAGTTGTTGAGCGTTGCTGTGCCTCTATAATTACTGTGAGTCTACATGAGTATTCATCATTAGATGTTTAATAATCAATGTGTCAGGAAGTTTCTCTTGTATGGAACTACATACTAGATTCTTACACTTTGTTTTCTCACAATTAAAATATATATTGAAAATCAAACAATAGAAATTGCAGCACGTCTTGATTTCAAAGTCACTTTACATGTGGAAGAAAATCATATGAAGGAATAGATGTAAATCTGAAATCTGTGACATATCCAAAATGCAAGTTCATCATCTCTAAAATTGAAGAATGAGTTCTAGGAAAAGTGGAGTTTAAGAGCAGAAAAAGTTTATTGAGAGAAAGATAGCTTCTGTCTAAGAGAGACATAAGGGGGACCAGAAAATGGGTTTCCCACTCACCCAACTTATCAAAGGTGTTTTCTGGCACAAAAACACAAGGTAAGGCAGGTCCAAGGTGGAACAAAACTATAGTCAACTAGTACGATTGCAAGTGCAACTGCTTATGTAATGTTGATTCAATGAGAAATCACAAAGTGGACAAAACTGTGAAAAAGCAATAAGATTAAGAAAACTATAGTCGCTTAGGTAATATTGATTAAATGAGGATGACATGGGGAAGCAAGTCATGTAGCAAGTGTACAAGAATTTTTGACCATGGATCCTTCCTGGAAGGAGTGGGTAAGATCTTGGTCCCCTACCAAGGTGATTGATACCTATTTAGAATATCAATCACTGCTATTTATCCTTAGGGGAAGTACAAGTATGTGGTAGTTTCTCTTCTTTTATAATACTTGTGTGGTAGTTTCTCTTTTTTTACAATGTTGGACTTCATTGATTGTATCTTTATTGTACTTCATGTGGGCTTGTAGTGGGCTGGCCCTGTAAAACTGCCTACAAGATATCTAATTAATTTGCCTATCCACAATGAAAACACTGTCCATTTTCAGGGTAAATATTAAATAAATAATATTAAGTTAAGTCAGTTGGCTAATCATTCAATGCCTAGTGATCCAGTTTTTGGACATCCATAGAAATGGAACACAACAGTCAGGCCTGGCCTAAACCAACAGGACAAATCAAACAGGTGGCTTTCAGCAAAAAACAGCAGTTTCTCAATAAAAAGGGTAAATGCACTCAAAACAAATTATACAACCCCCCTGCTATTGAAAAGTCCAGCAATTGTCTTCACACCTGAACAGACCATCCTTGGGCATCCATGTCATAAATATTTCACCCCAGATACCATAGCCCCTTCAAAACCTGTATAAGCCTAATCCCTTTTCCCAGTTAGTTGCTAATATCTCTGTACTAGTATTAGCCTATCCATTGAAGGATAAAATCTGTCCAAGCTAGCTGCTTCTATTTTTCTCTCCCAGTGTCAGCCCATCCATGTGCAGATGTAATAAACTTGGCTTTTCCTAGATAGCTGCTAAAAATCTTATTTAGTCCCCATTCACTGGAATAAACTTTTCTTTCAAAGCCGGCTTTAACAAGTAGATTCCTTATAAAAATAATGAAATGTTTTCTGTTCAAATTCATTTCTTTAATTTTTCCACTTAACATATATCAATTTGATTCATATTTTTAAAAAATTTCCATCTTTGGTATAAATGGGTTAATGCTTAAGTTGTTTTTTGTATGGCTTCCTTTTTTATTTATTTATTTTTTCTCACTGAGTTTATTGGTCCATTTTAGGTATACAGCATTGTTACATTCATTATTGGGATCTTGTACCTTTACATGATAGGTCTTGGTTGTCATTTTATCCCCTTGCCCCTGCCCTCCCTTCACCCCTCCTCTCCTCCCCATTTATAAACACTTTATTTCCATTTTTGCCTTTTCTCATATTTTTTTTCTTTTCCCTTATTAGCTTTCCCCTACCCTTCCCACTTTCCCTACACCTTTAGCCCTTTTCTTCCTATTTCACATTGTCAATTATCTCTTTAGGATCTTATATAGTATTATAGTTTTTCACACCAGAGAAACTATTTGGTATTTGCGTATGTGTGACTTATTTATTTCACTTAGCAGTCTATCCTCAATATGTATCCATTTAGTTTCTCATTCTTTATGGGTGAGTAGTATTCCATTTTATAGAAAAACCACATCTTTTTTATCCAGTTTGGTCCTGATTTTAGCATGAAGGTTTGTGGTTTTTGACCATTTAGTATGAAGCTGGCTGTTAGCTTTGTATAGATAGCATTTATCAGGTTGAGATAAAGACTATCTACTCCAATTTCATGCAAGGTTTTTTTTTTAATCATGAATTGGTGTTTAATTTTGTTGTGAATGTTTTATTGGCTTTATCATTTACTTGTAAAAACTGTCTAATTTCTTCTTTAATTTCCTCTGTGATCCATTGGTTGTTCAGGAGAGTGTCATTCAATTTCCAAGTATTTGTGAAGTTGTGGTTTCTTTTGCTATTGATCTCTGGTTTAATTGCACTATGATCTGGTAATATACATGGGATAACTTCAATTCCCTTGCATTTACTTATACATGTTCTATGAGCTAGTATGTTGTCTATTTTGGAGAATGACCTGTGTGCAGCCAAAAAGAATACATATTTTGATTTTGTGGGATGGAACATCTGTAGAATTCTATTAAGTCCATTTGTTCAAAAGCTTGGTTCTAGTATTTTGTTGTTGAATTTTAGTCTAAACAATCTGTCTCTTTGTGACTATGAGGCATTGAGTTCCCCCTACTGAGGTACTAAAATTGTATGAGTGCTTATTTGGTTTTTCATGTTCCTTAATATTTGTTTTATATAGTTGGGGGAATTAGTATTCCATTCATATATATTTATGATTGTCATCTCTTCCTCTTTGTTTGCTCCCATTACAAGGATGTAGTTAACCTTTTTGTCTCTTAATTAATTTGGCTTTAAAATCTAATATTTCTGCAAATAAGATAGCTACCCCTGCTTATTTCAGAGTTCCTGTCTCATGGACAACTGTTATCCATCGTTTTACTTTCAGTTGATGAATTTCTTTTTGAACTAGGTATGTTTCTTGTGTACAGCATATTGTTGGATTTTACTTCTAAATCCATTCTGCCAGTATATTTATTTGATTGATAAATTGAGGCCATTAACTTTGATGGTTATATCTAATATGTAGTGACTTATCTTGTCATGTTATTTTCCTATTGTTGGCTTGTTTTTTTTCTTTAACCTTTTCGCCCTCTCCCTTTTATTTCTTGCTTTGCCTGATGGAATCACTCTGTTGAGCCTCATGGAGTTATGACCTTCATTGTCTTTTTCTAGGATATTATTTAGAATTGTTTGGTGTGCTGGGTTGGTATTTGTGAAGTTTCTCAGGTGTTCTTTTTCATAGTAGTACCATATTTCCCCATGAATTTTGAAAGAGAATTTTAGAGGATACAACAGTCTAGGTTGCAGATTGCTTTCTTTTAGGATTTAAAATACTCACCACAGCCTGTCCTTGAATTGAGGGTTTGTGTTAAAATGTCTTCTGTGATTCTAATGGACTTTTCTTTGTCTGTTGTTTGTTTCTTTTCTCTAACTGCTTTTAGTATTTTGTTCTTCTATTGGGTTTTGGGGATCTTGAGTATTATATGTCGAGGTGCAGATTTTTTTTATATAATGACTAGTTGGCATCCTATATGCTTCATTTTTCTTTATGTCAAATTCTTTTCATATGTTTGGGAAGTTTTCTGTCATTACTTCTGTGAACAATCTTCTTTAATGTCATTTGTATTTCTCCTGTTTTTTCAATCCTACTATCAGTCTTATTCTTATTTTTGTCATAGAAAACTATTGGATTGATTTCTTATGGTCCCTTACTGTTTTTGAGAGATCTCTTTTCATGGACACTGCCATTCTATCTTATATGTCTGATATTCTGTCATCATATTGGCTCTTTCTTCTGTGTATACTTTCAATGGAGTTTTAAAATATGGATATCTGAATCTGTTTCATGGATACCATTTTTTTCCAAAGATGGGCATTCATGGTTTCATTTTCTTTCCTGTGCTTGGCACTCATGGCTTCCCTCATGATCCTGAGCTCATCTATATTTTTATGTTTTTCTGATATCTAATCATTCTTTCATTCTGCTCACCATCTCTGTAGTTATCTGGGAAATTGTTTCTGTTTTTAATTTTTCTAGAGCCTCATTCATTTGTTTTGTTACTTCCTATGCTATCAGTTCAGGGTGTTCAGGTGTTTATTAGACTTTTCCACCTCATTTTCCCAAGAATTTGCCTTTGGTGAGCTGGAAATCTGGGTTTCTCCTTTGCTTAGGTGTATTCTCATTGCTATTGTTTTTAATACTGTCTTTCATTTAATTCCTGGGTTGATACTTCAATATTGCTCATTGTAAGTATCCTTGTTGCTTGTACTTAGAACACTTATGTAATGATTGCTTCTCAGATATGTCTTCCAGATATAGCTTGTCTTTACATTTTGAGTCTCTAATGATTCTTAGGAAATCTCATTTTCATATATGAGGAAGGACAACTGATTAGATTAATTTCAACACCTTATCACAAGTGATAAAATTAGCAACAACAATAGAATCAACCACAGCTTGGAAAATGACAGTATGTGGTAGTTATTAATATATCTCCTTTAACCATGTAAATTAAATAAAAGTCAAGGATGAGCTCGAAATATGTTTATAGTGAAAAAGTCTTCAATATAGCAACTTTACTTTTTGGGATAGGGACTTAGGAGGAGTTGGGGAGGGAGAGATAGATAGGTAGAAGGATAGTGAGAGGTTAGATGGAGGCCAGAGGAGATAGGAAGATCATGCAAACTCCAGGGAACTGAACAGTTGAAGACAAGAGGAAAAGACAGAATGAAACAATGAAGACAAGAAATGAACAACCTAACAAAAATAGGGAAGCAAGAAACTGTATTTACTTTCCTTTCAAGATACTGACAAATGAAAGAAAGAAATAGGAAGAAGAAAGAAAAAAGAAGTCCTAATTAGGACAGATACTGGAACAAAAAGTGAAAGAAATGAAGAAGAAGGTGGAATAGGGAGGGTAAGAGAGTGAGAGTGAGAGAGAGAAAGAAATGAAAAGAAAATGTAGATATAAAAAAGAATAAATTAATTTGAAAAGACAAAAATAAAAAAATACAAATAGAAAAAACTGTGAAAATAAAAATAAAAAATAAAGAATAAGGGCCTCCTTCAGGTCATGTCTCTGTGGTCAGAATAGACAACATGGCCAGCTTTGTGCAGATCTAAGTCAATTTGTCTCCACAAGACAGAAGCAGCCCCTGAGTTTATGGCTGATATCTGTCTGCAAAGCCCAAACTGAGCTCCCTGATTTCCTGCTGCAAGTTTTACTGCAGGTTCCAGCAGCTCTTCCACTGAAAATAGTCCAGGTTCTGAGGGGAGGTGGTGATCTCTCCAACTTATTAACTATGGTGGTCTGGTGTGCCTTTATTACAGAGAATTTTCTCACTTTTGTGGGCTTCAATTTTCCTTGAGGTGACCCAGAGTTCCTCTTCCTATTGTTCACTTCTGGTCTATTTTCTGATGCTCAGAACAATGCCCTTTATGGCCCCTGCACCTCCTTGGTGTGGATCTAGGTATCCGTGTGGCCCACAGGCAGGGTGGGCGTCATTACTAGTAGTGTCCATGCAGCTCAGCTCCTTGGCTCCTCCTTAGTGGCCTGGGAAAGTGCTCTGCAGAATTTATTAAGGCAAGGCTATGCTCCTCAACAAAAGTTCAACTGCAATGAAACACATCTCTTTTGGTAGATGATGCTGAACAGAATCTGTATGACACAGCTGGAAAAGGTGTTGTTAGGACACAAGTCCAGAAAGAACAGATTAACCCTTTTGCTCTGTGAGAACACAAACATTGATCTGAAGATCAAGTCACTACTTTTGTGCCATTCCAAGATCCCTCATTCATTGAAGGCCAAAACAAGGTCAGACTGCCTGTCATTTGGAGGGCCAATGTGAAAGCTTGAGTAACAAGGTAATTATTCATGGAATGGCTGCATAAGGTGCTCACACTCATTGTTAGGAAATGCCTTTCTGACAACCAACTGCCTGAAAGATGCCTTCTGATGGACAATGCCTCACCGCATTTTCCAGCCTTGGTAGACAGTATGGATGTTGAGAGTATGATTTCACAAAGGTCGTTTCTACCCCCCTTCAACATGGCATGTCATCTCCAGCTCATGGATCTGCAAATGATTTGCAACTTCAAGAGGCTATACATAAAGGTGCTTTTCACCAGGTATTTTAATGTCACTGAAAAGTTATCCTTGACTCTGAAAGAGTTCTGGAAGTAACATTTTAATGCCCTCAACTTCATCAACCTCAGTGACAAAGTTTGGGAAGATGTAATGTCCTGGACCTTAAACGCAGCCTGGAGGACATTGTGGCCAGAATATGTCATGGTATGTGACTTTGAAGTGTCTGATAGATAGTTAGTGGAGCAAATTGTGTCCACAGGCAAGATTATGAGCCTTGACTTTGATAATGCAGACAGAGGAACTTGTTGAGGTACATGATAATGGAAGAATTTGCTGAACTTGAATGAACAACAGAAGTTGCTTGTTGAGGAGCATTCTACTAAGGAATGCTTCCTCAAAAGAAGGAAGAGGTGGCACACTCCTGTAATTATAGCACTGGAGAGGCTGAGGCAGGAGTATCATCATGATTTTAAGACCAGCGTGGATTACATAGGGAGTTAAAGGCTAACCTGGTCTACATAGAGAGACATTGCCTCAAAAAAACAAAGAAAGAAAAAGAATGAAAGAATGAAAGAAAGAAAGAAAGGAAGGAAGGAAGGAAACTAGAAAAATCCCAAGGCAAACGGAATGAAGGAAATGATGAAAACAGGTGCATAAATCATGAATTTGCACACAGAAAAACACAATGGAAAAAATCAATGCAATAAGAAAATGGTCCTTAATAACAAATTTCTAGCAAGAGTAATAAAGATAAAAAGAGAGGTGACATAAGTCATTTTTATCTTGATTGAAATAAGAGGTGTCACTATCAATCTTGTAGTCAAAATGACAGTAAGAAAATACTACAAACAATAATACTTTCATAAATTTAAAGACTAAATTCCTAGAAATATAAAAATTTCCAAACTCCACTAAGATCAAATGCACAAACTGAATAGTCTTAACAAACTGAACAGAAGAGAATTTTAAAGAGTTAAGTCAGATTCATGTGACCAAAGTGTGACCTCTGTATGTGCTGGATTCCAAGATGACTAGTTACCACCCGAGAGTCTGCCCTTAAGGAAATAAACACCCTAATGTTTGGTAGAAGGACTCTGCCCTTGCTACTAGCCATATCCCAGAGCAGACTCCTTCTCAGACACATATGCCTTACTGGCATAAGGCCACCATTGTTCAATATGATATATAAGCTAGCAGGAAAAGAAAACACAGACTTTGGTGAGACTCTTGGAGCTACATAAAAGATTCTGCCCAGTGGGACCCTGGCCAGACCCTGTCTTGGGATTTCCCCAGTTTTCTTAGAGTATTGAGCCAAGTTGCTACCCAACTGATGATGATATGATTCTGCCCAGCAAGACCCCAACCAACTGCTGTCTTGGGATTTCCCCATCTGTCTCCTGATGTTGAGCCAAGTTGCTATCCCAACTAGTGATGTATTAGAACTGCATTCAGGACTTCTTTGTCAAGGAGAACCCTGACCAACTGCCTTCTTGGGACTCCCTCTGTTGTAATTGGGTATTGAGGCAAGTTGCTATCACAGAAGGTGATGTATTACTTCTATCTGTCATACTTTGTTACTATTCTTATTGCTTAACCTTATAATAAAGTTATATTTGCTCTCACTTTTGTGTGGTGTGGTGTGACTTACACCATGGGTCAAGCCTCTGTAAAATCTAAAGTCTCACTTCCACTCCATGGAGCATGAACAGCCAAAAAGGCCTCCACGATGCTGGGCCCTAACACCCAGCGAGGCTCCTGGAGCTCGATGGACCCAGGAAGGAACACACCAGGCTAGATGGTAAATAGACCTTTATTAGTCTGGCCAGACGGCACTCCCAGAGCCAGGTGGCTCAGAGAGGCAAATGCTCAGGGGCTGAGGTACTTTTTATAAGGTTTTTCTAAACAAAGAGTCAGGGAATTCACAGAAAAAGACTGCAAACACATTGCTTATTTTATGCAGGAAATGTTTTAAGGTCACCTTTTGTCAAACCATTTGCCCCTGGGTGGGCTGTTAACCAAGGTAGCAATTAGCATATGAAGAAGCACAGTCTGGCCTATTAGCATGGAGTCACTTTAGCCTATTCAAGTCTTACACCTCAATCTAAGTGGTGCATCTGAGTAGCTTGTTATTGCTCCTTGCTAAAACACCAATTAATAAAATTGAACTTATAATTAGAATTTTGTCAAAAAAGACATCTGAAGCCCAGATGAATTCACCAAATAATTTTATGAAATATAGTAAAAATAACCATCATCCATTATACACGCTATCTTCCAGAGAGCAATACACTTAACAGTGTATTTCATGAGGCTAGTATTATGCTGATAACAAATTAGACAAAGAAAGTACAAAAAAGAAAATTGTAGACTAATATTTCAAAATTAATACAATTTTTAAATCCCTAAAAAGAAAATTAAATAATTATATCTATACTTCAAAATATATGTTTATATATATTTATATTTTGCATATATATATATATATATTCCCTATTTGCAAAAATATCATGGTGAAAAATATCCAAAATGGTCTAAATAAATTAGGAGCCATACCATGATCATGTGTCATAAGACAAAACATTATAAAGGTTTCAATTGTCCCTAAACTAATGTATAAATTTACATAATTCTCATCAAAACCTAATGATATATTTTTATAATTGTAGACACATTTATTAAAATTATCATATGGAACTACTGTATGGAAGCCCATAGGCTATAGTATTCCTAAATTACTAAAATTACAATGACAAAGAAGAAAAAGTGATTAGGAATACTCTACCTGATTTTAAATTCTGTAATATTGTCACCATAATGAAGATAGAGTAGTAGGACAAAGAATGCACTTCTGGATCAATAAAACAAAACAAGGGATAAGAAAATAAACACACACAAATTTTCCCAGATTCTTATTTTGAAATGACATTAAATTAGTTAAGTGGAAAGAAAAGATTAACTTTTCAACAAAACTGTATAAATTGAACATTACTACAGAAAAGTGATGAACACAGACATAAATCTTTCACTTCACAATTAAAAATTTACACTAAGTGGATCACAAAGTTAAATAGGAAGTAATCTTTTGCAAAAGGAAATGAGACTGTGGGGGGAGGGGAATAGATAGGCATGGGAAGTAGGATAAAGAATAAGGTGTGTTATTTATATGTACCAACTCCCCATGATATATGTAATTACTATGTATAGCAAACATATGGTAATAAAATGAATTAGAAACATAAAACTATAAAATTAAAAAAAAAAGTATGTGACAGTGTCAGGAAAGAAATATAGTCAAAGGGTTCCTAGAATTAAACTAAAAACAAAATCATATCTATAATAATTTATAACATTGACATAATCAAAAATTAATATTTAGCCAAACAAAAATACTGAAAAATGAGCACATTTAATATGTTTGCTATCATTATTCATTAAATTGCAAATTAAAACAATTAGCTATAAGAACATATCCATCAGAATGGTCAAAATTAAAAAGAGTACAAATAAATGAAAGTGATGAGAAAAATATGTGCAGAAGTAAACAAAATATTTTATGTTGACAACTTTACCTTGAGGAAATGTAGTGAACTCCTCATGCCAATCTATCCCATACTATAAGATGTGCATAATAACTTCTTTCTAAAGGACATTAAATTAAAAAGAAGAAAGAACATTTTCATAGCAGAGAAACCTTCCAAACATTGCTTGATCTATGTGGTCAAAGTCATATCAACAATGTCATGTTGATCGTGTGTATCTGTAATATGATCTAATGAAATGGTATATCATCTCTGTGATCTTCCTCCTAAGAATCCATAACACAATCCTATTTATGGGAAATCATCTGATAGTGTCCCAGTTGAGGGACTTTTTAAATAATAACCAACTAATATGCTTTAAAAGAATATTGAAAACAAGGAAAGTTTGAGAGTGTCACACCTAAAACTGGTCTAAGGAGCTATCATAACTGAAATCAATAAGCTAACTTAGATGAAATCAAGGAACAGAACATATACAGAAAATATTAAATAATAACTAAGAAATATAATTAAGGTGTAAGCTTTAGTTAACAATAAAGAGTAAATAATATTAGTTCATTTAGTTGTGACAGATGAACTATACTAATGTAAAATGTTAATAAAATGAAAGTGGATGTGTAGAATATTGTAACTATATACTATTTTCTCAAATTTTTGGAAAATTTGAAACTGTTTTAAGAAAAAAGTCTATTACACTATGGAAAAAATGGAGACAATACCAAATGTTGCTGAGTGTACAGAGAAACTGGGTCACTTGCAAGTTGCTTTTTAACTTTAAAATGATAAAAATAATTTATAAAATATTTTGTAATTTTTTAAAAATACTACAAGAACATAAGTATAATATGTGACTTACTGATTGTACTTATGGACATTTATCATAGAAAAATAAGAATTTCTGCAGACACAAAAATCTGTAGAAAAATATTCTTAACAAAATTATGCATTAACTCAAATGAATGGAAATAATACACATTTTTTCAATATGTAACTAGATAAGCAAACATTGGAGCATCCATACTGCTGAATATTACTCAGCAATACAAAGTAAGAAAAAAATTAACAAACACAATAATTTGGCTGCATCTCTAAGGAACTATACCAAGAACAAAAATCCAACTCTGTACATTTGTATGATTTATTGTTTCATTTATATAATATTTCACAATAATAAAAAATGTTGAACATCTTTCTTGCCAGAGGTTAGGGATAAAGAGTTAGGAGTTTAGTGTGGCTGGAAAATTACATCATGAAAGATCCTTATTTTGATGTAGGTGTACTGTATCTTGATTATTTTGTTTCCTGTGTGCAGGTTGTAACATTGTTCTATAGTTTTTATGAAATATTACCTTTGATGGAACAAAGATAAGTGCATATAAAATTTTTGCTTATATCTTGCACCTCTATAGGAATATATAATAATTACAAAATAAAATATTTACTAAAAATACACAGGGTGTGAACTTATGACAATTATTTACTCTAAAAGCAGTGCCAGGACAATCAGAAACACATACACTCATTTTATGGAACACCTTATTAGGTCCACTCGGAGCTGGAGATTATTGAGGTGAGTTCAAATAGCATGCATTCTTCTAGGTGCTATGCATAACTTTTGTTTGGTTTTGCTTTTGCAGTGCTAAGGATTAACTCAGGACCTCCTTCATGGTAGGCAAACATGCTTACCACTGAGCTACATTCCCAGTCTCCCTCTGATGATTAGTTTTGCACATAGAAATGTTCATCAAACTATTGTTGAGTAATTAAGTCTATTGAGTTCATTATACTCACCATTTTTTAAAAAATGAAATAAAATATATTAGAACACATCAGAGGGCACTTTTCACAGTAAACACTAATATTGCCTGGCAATTTTTTTCTGTTTTGTATATATGTCTGTTTATGGTTTGAAGTATCAAATAAATTTCTTACTGGAAATTTTGATCACTTACATTTGAAAGATACTTACTTCTTGAAGATTACCCTCCATCAGAGAGTAGACATAGGATTACATAATGAGCAGACATCATGATTTGAAGTGATATATAACCACCAAGGGATATGTCAAATTTAGCAGCTGATGCTCAGATTCTTATTCTAGTGTTGTACTTTGCAAGAATTGAGAGAGTGACTTCTTGCTCATAACCCAAACTTTTTATTACCTGCATTTTTCTTTTATTTTTACATATCTAAAAATAATTATGTCAAGAAATATTTGCTGAAAAAGTGTTTCAAGGTTACTCAGAGTAATCTTGATAACATATTCAAGGAATTTCCATTATTCTTCCCAAGAAAAATGAGGTTTATCAGAAATGGAGAAGGTACCAATAAGTATACAAAAGTATTTAAATAACATTGCAACTGAGGAGCCTATGTAAATGAAAAGATTATGCAGGAGGTATCAACTGTCACTATTCCAGGGAATCCTGGCTTTCAATTTATGCTTACACTCAGATGGAGAATTGAACTCCTGTATATCCTACATATCAATATCAGTATAGAATTTATATTTTTAAATGTTGGAGTCCCTTATAATGGCCTCTGACAACTTCTTAAAATCCTCAAATGTGAAAAAACTGCAGTGTAATATATAAGGAGCTTTTCTATACCTTAGAAATATATAAGCAGTGTTTCCAACAAACTGGTTGTTCCCAAATAAATGATGCATGATTCTACTGATTAAAAAAAAAAACACTAATTTTACTATAAGGTGGCACAAATTAGCAACAACCATAGAGTAGGTTATTCAAGTTACAATATAAAATTTTCTTTAGTGCAAAAATGAAGAATGCAATAATCAATTTTGGAGAATATAAAAAGAGACAGAAAAGAAGACATAAATGGCCAAAAAAGCATGAGGCAAGATGGTTCACATCATATACCATTAGAAAAAGGCAAATTAAAATAACAGTGAACTCATTATCTTCAGCTCCTTGGATGATGGATGTTTTTTACCAAAAGGGCTCCATCCAAGATGTAAGAGATCACTGCTTCATCCAATGGCTGGCCATTCCTGAGGAGGTCTTTCACAAGGAAACAGCAGCAAGAATCAACAAATAGAATTATATCAGACTAAAAGTCTTCTGTACAGGAAAAGATTCTATCAGCAGAGTGAAGAGATAACCTAAAGAATGGAAAAAAAATTGCCAGCTAATGGTCAGAGGACAAATATCCAGAATACACAAAGAACTCAAAAGCAATAAATCCCAAATTAAAAACCCGGTCAAGAAATGCATTAAAGATATGAACAGACACTTCACAGAAGAAGAAATACCTATGGTCCATAAATATATGAAAAAATGTTCATCATCCCTGACCATTTAATACAAATTAAAACAATGCTAAGATTCCACCTTACTCTGGAAAGAATGATAATTACTAGAAAACAAAAGAACAACAAGCACTGGCATGGATCGGGTGAAAAAAGAACTTTCCTGCATTGTTGATGGGAAGGCAAACTATTATGAAAATCAGTATGAAGATTTCGCAAAGAATTGAAATAAGATATGCCTTAGGACCCATCTTTCTCCCTGCTGGGTATATTCCCCAAAGAGCTTAAGTCATCATACTAGATGATACCTGCATACCAATGTTTTTAGCAGTACATTCATAATAGCTAAATCCTGGAAGCAACCTGTATACTCAACAACAGATAACTGAATAAACAAAATGTGGTATCTATGTATATTGGAATACTACTCAGCTACAAAAAATGACAAATTTGAGACATTTGTGGGAAAATTGATTCACCTGGAAAATGTAATGTTGAGTGAAATAAATCAGACACACAATCTTGAACTCTGTATGTTATCCCTCATTTGAGTGAGACAAAGTATAAACAAAGAAAATGATAAAAGATGGACAGAAATAGACACAGGGACAGATGTCATTTGATAGGGAAAATGTCCTAGGAAACAAGGAGAAGAGTCAGGGAGAGGGAAAAGGGAAATGAGAGTAATGAAGATGTGTCATGTATAGGAACCTAATAACTCCAAACAATGTCAACTATATATGCCATAACATGCTAAGACAAATAGTATCAACCAGTATGAAAAAGGTGATTAAGGAACCAGAAGAGGAGGGAAGAGGGAGAAGAGGTAGGAGAAAAAAAGCTTAGCTGTAATATGTACATGTAACCATTCCCTAAGATGACTGTAAGATGTGTGATTTACAAATACAATGTATTTGTATGTGATGTACTAATACAATAAAATTTTTAAAAATGAATCATACAACTCTTCACCAAGAAAACAATACATTAAGAGCTACTCACCTTGTTACATTTTGATAAAGGCTGAACAAAGGTTAAAAAGTAAAAATAAATTTAAAAAGTAAAATAACAGGCATAGTATCACATGTGTGTAATCCCAGCACTCAGAAAGTAAAGGCAGGAGGATCACTGAGTTCAAAGCCAGGCTGGGCTCAAGTACTGATAGGTAGAGCTTCTCAGAAATTATCAGATCATGGGGGCATGACACAACAGTAGATTACTCCACTGATGAATTTGCTAAATGTGATCTGAGAGGTGAAGAATTGTGGAGGAGCCTGGTCACTGAGAGCATGGCCTATGAAGGCATATTTCCATCCTTCCTCTCTTTATTCCTTTCTCTGCTTCTGTCACCATGACATGAGCATTTTCTCCTCTCTATGCCAATCTGCCATGCCAGCCTACCTTAAAGCCAGCCAACTATGGGCCAAAATATCTACAGTGTGCCAAATTAAACCTCTCCTTCTTTAAACTATGGATGTTGATACTGTGTTTCAGTAGTGAGAAAGTAACTAACGTAGATATTTGTACCAGATAAATTGGGTTACTGTTCTGATACTACCTGACAATATGATTCAGAAGACTCTGGAACCTGATTGCAGGAAGAGTTTGGAAAGCTTTAGAGATTTCAGCTGTATAAACAGCTCTAGAATGCTGTGAGTAAAGCCTGATGGAAGATTTTTGTCAGAGATTACAAGACAAGAATGTTGACAGTAACGCAAGCAGAAAAAAAAACAGGCGCAAGACTTTTCAGTTGGGAAGAAGGACTCCATTGTCATTTGGAGTCCAGGCCCTATGTGTTATGCTCTGGCAGAAAATTTGCCTATGTTTTGCTCTAATTGAGAAACTGTGTTGGAAACTGAGATGAAAGGCAGAAGACTAATCTGGGACAGAATATTTTGAGGCAGCCAAATATTGTTTGTGAGTTGGGTACAATTAGGGTCTTAGCCAGCTCTACATTGTAAATCAAGAGCAAGCAGCCTAGGTGAATGATTTAAAATGTTTTGAGTACGGACAGAAGGGAAGCTTAAGTAAAGTTAACACCTGCACAGATGGAGAAGAGAACTTGGTTTCTGTAAAGATTAGCAGTAAAAGCATGCCAAGAAATTTGAGACAAAATAATAAGAAAAATGCCTTGTGGGAGTATGAGGAAACAAGATTCCAGGTTCAGTAGGTTCAAAATTAAAAAATGAAAGATTTTGCTTTGTGAAAGAACCTCAGAGCACAATGCTCTAGAGTGTAGGCCACCTCAGAAATTTATTTCTTTAGATTCATTTTGTCATGCTCAGCAATCCAGGCACTTGACACCTACAGCCAAGAAATAAAGGAGCCTAGTTACTGCTCCATCTACAATCAGACATTGGTATCATTCATTTGGTACCGGTTTTATGGGCATGAAGAATGAAAGACTTGTAGGGTCAGGAATATTACCAGCCAGATATCAGAAGAAGGTACAGAAGGCCAGGCAATGTGCCCCAGAGATAGAAGTGTTAAAATCTGTAGAACTTGAAAGTGCACTGGAGACCCCAGGATGTTGGAAAAGCCACAAATGTGGCACATCTGAGGAAAGCTGCAAGGACTGAACAAATCTAGGACAAGAAAATGGCCATAAGGGCTACAACCATCAGCAGTGCTGCAGTGCTAGAATCCACAAAGCCTTTTGGAGATTACACTTCACCAAAGATTGCTCAAGGTATGGAATATTGAACTACAGGAGGTAGTGTTTTCCCTGCTAGATTTAGATCTTGCTTTGGTCCCATTCTTTTCCACTCCAATTTTTCTCTTTTTGAATGAAAATGTACATCCTGTAACTTTGTATTTTGGCAGTGTTTAATTTCCTTTTCCCTTTTACAGGGATTACAAATAAGTTTGTCTTACATTTCAGAAGAGCTTTTGGATTTATATTTCTTTGCAATGCTGAAACTATGATGACTTTGCAACTTTTAGAGATAAACTAAATAGATTTTGCATAAAGAGATTCCCATGAGTCTTTTGGAGTCAGGCGGAAATGTAATGGCTTATTCCTAGATGTATGTCCAAAGTCTCATGTGCTCATATGTGGAGATTTGGGATATGATTGAATCAGGGGCATGTGATGATCATAGATGGATTTGTGCACTGATGAGATTATAGCTCAAATTGTTGGAAGGTGAAGTTCATTGGAAGAGATATTTCACTGGGAGTGTAACCTGGAAGGACATATTGTCCTCTTTCCTCTCTCAATCCTTATTATGGCTTGAGTGTAAATGCAACCCAAATGACTCAACTAGTTCAAGGTGGGGCTTTTCATCAGTGGCTAGATCTAAGGTGAGTGATACTGGAATCAAGAATGTGATGCTGGGATTGATTCATGGTGCAATTCTAGGATTAACACTGCCCTACACTTGGTGTGAGTGCTACTAACCCTATAGGTGCATAGCATAGAGAAGATATAAGTGAAAGGAAGAGGATCGATCACTGCCTTTCCCTTGTAGTTTTTTGCCTTAGGCCTTCTGCCTGCCATGAACTATTTCTCCTGCTTGATGCTTGTTATTCCACCTTGCCTTAAAACCAGCCAAATATGAACTGTAACCTCTACAAATTTTGAGTTAAATCAACATTTCTCATTAATTTTGAGTGTGAGATTTTTTTCTAAGCAATGAGAAAAATAACTAAGAATCTTTCTCTTTGCTTCTCATTACCATATTATGAGCTGCTTCTCCTCTGCCATGCCCCTCTGACATGGCAACCTGCTTTGGAGCCAGATGGCTATGGACTGAAATATTAACAAGTAATTTATCAAGATAAATCTCTCTTTATTTAACTTATGGCTGTCTGATATTGTGTCATATCAATGACAAATCAATTAAGACAGGAAAAAATCTATAAGAACTCTATCTTTTATCCATTAAATTTATTGCTACATTTTAGGTATACATTGTGATCACATTCATCACTGGGAATTTATACCTGTGCATGATGTGTCTTGGTTCTTATTTTTTTTCTATTCCCCTTTCCTCCCTTCCAACACTCCCTATTTTAAAAAAAAACAAAACATTTTCTGTCTTTTCTTTTTTTCTCATATTTTTCTTTCCCTTCTTTCCTTTCTCCCACCCCTCCCTACTTCCACTTCTCCCTTTGAAACTTTTCATCCTATTTCACATTATTATATATTTTGGTACTCATTTACATTTTCAGTGTCTCACACTAAAGAAAAATTTGGTATTTACACATGTGTGGACTATTTATTTCACACAAAACTATGACCTCAATTTGCATACATTTGGTCATAAAAGTTTCTAGTTTCTCATTCATTATGGCTGAGTAGTACTCCATCCTTTTTTTAAGAATAGGAAAAAATTTTTGAAAGGAAGTTTCTGTCTAAGAGAGAAAGAAGGGGGATGGGAAAGTGGGTTGCCTGCCCACCCCACTTCTCAAAGTTGTTTTATACAGTAAATCCACGTGGTGAGGCAGGTGCAAAGTGGGACAAAACTATAAGACCCAATGGAAAATTACATGGCAGACATGAGGTGGAGCAAAACCATGACTGACCAGTAAGATTACAAGTACAGTCACCCAGGTGATACTAATTAAATGGAAGTCAAATGGGGAAGCAAGGGACATAGAGGGCATACAAGGATTTTCAGTAAGGGTGGGGGTCAGGGATATTTCCTGGAAAGTCTGGGCTAAGACCTTGACCCCCCAGGTGAATGATACCTATTTAGAATATTAGTCACTGCTATGTACTCCCAGGGGGTGCATAAGGATATAGTTTTTTCTTTCCTTTTACAATTATGGCCTTCAGTTTATGTGTCTTGATTGTCCTCCATGTTGTCTCCTCCTGAGCTGGCCCTGTCTAACTGCCTACATGAGATCTAATTAAGTTACATATTTGCAATATTCCCTCCACTGCAGAAGCACCTCTAATCGCTGTGAAGGAGCAAAGAGTTAAGACTATTTTGGCTACTTCTATCTGAAGAGGCTTGGAGTTGTGATCAGCAGTTAAGAGTTACTCTACATTTTATCATGTTCTTCTTCCTCCTCCTCCTCCTCCTCCTCCTCCTCCTCCTTCTTCTTCTTAATGGAAATAAAGTATTTGTAAACAGGGAAGGGAGGAGAGGGTGAAGGGAAGGCAGGGATAAGGGGAAACAATGAGAACCAAGACCTGTCATGTAAAGGTAAAAGATCCCAATGATGAATGTAATTATACTGTATACCTAAAATGTACCAATATATTCAATGAGAAAAAAAAAAGTTACTCTACAGAGAGTTTATCTAAATGTCTTCAATAAGCACCTGGCATTGTCATCTTGGTAGCCATATAGCATTGAGTCTGGAGGAGAGAAGCCAAAGAAACAGTTAAGAATACATGGGCCAAATTATAAAGGATTGCTATGAATAGAGCCAACAAGGGATTCCACTTAGAACTAGTAACAGCCTCCCACAGAGGTTGACGAGAAAGTACAGGGCAATAAAATATAAAAGTTGTATTGTATAGTTCAGCAGTTATGACCTGTTTGAAAGCTTGATCTGGTGGATCCCAGTAAAAGAAGTCTATCACATTTGTCATTGGTTAAATGTGTATATCTGTTTGGAGAATGTCAGACTCTAGTAAAGAATTAACAAATTTTTAAAGAAATTAGAGCATTAAAATTCTAAGCATGAGCACACTAGAATGGAAGGGCAGGTTGGGGAGAAAGTCACACTTAGATACTGAAATAGTGAGTCATTCTAACTTGTTAGTTTTTAGACTCTTTCATTGATAAAGTTCATCTGTAAGTCTGATACTTTGTCATAAGTCTGTATAGTTTAGCTGTAAGATAAGAAAAATATTGAAGAACAAATTTTGCTAAGAAATATAAAACTCTAGCTGAGGTCTTATACATTTTATCATAGTTTCTTGTTAATGATTCATAACCATGGTCAGCTACTGGTAGAGCTGGAAACTGCCAGAAGAGGCTAGTGACCAGAGCCACTTTTTATATCCAGCTTTATTACTATGGCATTATTTTATACCTCTGTTGGTTATTCTTTTCTGCTGGGTATTTAAGATCAAGTTAAAGTGAGACCTGTGTCAATCAATATGAACCTCTTGCTCTATATCAATGTCAAGGATATATTAAGTATCCTGAAGTATTACTTTGGAACCATGCATAGAGCCTCTCAGATTCTGTGTCAGTGTCAGCCATCAGGATGGGTCATAGCCTTGCTTACCATGTTGCCTTCAGTGAAAGTGTGGGAGAATTTTCCCTCATGATGAACCTCTTTTGGCACACAGTATATTTGTTCTCTGGTTTCAAGAAATCTCCCTTCTCAGAAGGCTGAGTGACTTGCCAAGATGTAGGATCCTGTAGGAAAGGTTCATTTGTGTCCTGGATCTTGTAGACCTTGAGGGGATAGAGCCAAAATATTGGCTTTCCTCACAGTTCAGTTACCTTTCTAGATTTAATCTCCAAACTTTAGATGTTGAATAACCAGAGAGAAGATCAATGAGAAGAATTTCAGTAGTAACAGTGAGCTTAACTATTATAATTTCATTTGGATTTTAATTTTTGAAATATAAAGGTCAGTTAGAGGGTTATTATTTTACCAACCATGGTTATTTAGTAGGATCCCTGCAGAACGTAAACAGACAACATTTATACATTATAAAGAGAAACTTAAGATTAGAGCTGCATAGTATTTTACCATGACAACCATAATGACATTATCTTTGGAATACATTCAAATGTTCATCCTTGTATGGAAGTCTTTTAGTCAAACACCTCTATCTGATAACAAGACATTAAATGGCATAAAGAAAAGTCTTATTTAATTCTTATTTGTTTTCCTTTAGTAGCTCTGTGGCACTGCACCTGCCTCACAGGCACAAGGTCCTGAGTTTGATCCCTAGCGCACGTGCACACACACACACACAAACACACACACACTCACACAAGAATACCATCTAAAAAGAACATATATAGGCCTATAAATGTACCACAGAAATAGCTAGCCCTTTTTAGTGTGTGACATTGTTTGTCATCTGAGCATCCCTAAGTTTTGTGACACATATAACAAACATCACAAAAGTTTTGAGAAAACTATTATTTCACTTGTTATATTTCATGCTGGCTTGGCATGTACCTCTTATCATAAGTAGCTGGAGTGCAAGACAAAGGCAGATACCTGAGTTAAAATAGATCATTACCATAAAAATATCCGAGGAGAGTTGTACACTCAAAAGGCATGAATGCTATTTAGTACACCATGAAATAACAATGATTATAAGTTACATGAAACCCTTTGTTACTTAATTTTGTTTGGTACTAAGAACATTCAAAATGAAACCTTATTGTTTTTTCCACAGAAAACTTAGCCATTGGACCATGACTAGTATATGCATATCACAATAATATATTTAGCAATGTATTTCTCACAAGGCTGTGAAAATTATTGGGGTCCTCTTGGTGTCCAAAGGCTGCAATAATTTGTTTCCAGGCAGCCACTCCTTTATTTACCAAGGGTACTCCTGTACAGCAGTTTTCCTAAGCCCAAGAGTCTTTTTTTAATTGAGTTTATTGGTACATTCTAGATATACAGTACAGTTACATTCATTACTGGGATCTTGTACCTTTACATGACAGGTCTTGGTTCTCATATTTTCCCCTTGTCCCTACCCTCCCTTCACCCCCTCCTCCCCTACCCATTTACAAACACTTTAATTCCATTTTTTCATTTTCTCACATTTTTTTCTTTTCCCTTATTACCCTTCCCCTACCCTTCCCATTTTCTCTATACTTTTAGCCCATTTCTTCCTATTTCACATTGTTAATTATCCCATCAGGATCTCGAGTACTATTATAGTTTTTCACACCAGAGAAACTATTCAGAATTTACACATGTGTGACTTATTTGTTTCACTTAGGAGTATATCCTCAAAATGTATCCATTTTCCTATGAATGACTAATTTCTCATTCTTTATGGCTGAGTAGTATTCCATTTTATAGAAAAACCACATCTTCTTTATCCAGTCTTTAATTATTATAACAAATTCTTCGATGACCTGTGAGAACCACATCACAATTAACATATTATTTTTGACCAATGAAAGACTCCCATTTCATTATATATGTATAACAATATGTACTGTATTTGTAAAACTAGTTGACATTTGCATTATATTGCAAACTGGTGAAGCATGTCTTTAATTACATTTAGCTATAAGCCAAATTTAGTTACAGGAACTCTTTTTAAAATCCACAATGCCAAAATAAAGAAGCACAAACAAAAGAAGTGTATGTGTTGTAAGAAATTGGACAGACACACACACATAAGACAACTTCTTTATAAGCCAGAGTGCACTCAGATGTATGTGGCCAAGTTGAATTATATTAACTTTTATAATATTTAGATTAATAACTATAAAAAAGACGAGTCATAACATCTTGTAGGTCAATTAACAGATATCTTTTGTAATAAGAATAAAAAGGAATAAAAATCTTCTACACATGTGAAAGCAAAATCAGTTTTAAGATGGGTCCTAAGCTGATAGTTTATCTGACTGAACTACCCAGCTATATGGGCTTCTCATGGTTGTTGATATGACTCTTTCCTCTAAAGAGGCAAACCATTGCAAGTACTTTTAAATATCTCCAGTGGAGGTCCACTAAGATCAGGTTTACATGTAGAAGAGACTAGGTGACACTCTTTGGAGATGGATTCCTTTCAGAGAGGGAAGAAGTCCTGCCAAGGCTCCAACCTGCTGTACTGCAGATGTATACCTATGACTGTTTTACCCATTTTGAAAAGAAACAAAGGGAAAGAAGGTATCCTTGCGTATCCCTCTTGTTCTGTGCCAAATCTAAGGTGTCCCTCAGACTTTATCTTCTCCAGTGACAGAGGCAGCCAGATAGAAGAAGTGCAAGGAAGTGGCCAGAGCCAGGTTAACTGTTCTTATCAGTCTCTAATTTTGTCTAAGGGCTGAAAGACAGATAAATTTGGACTAAAACATTTACATTTATTTTTTGTTTCATGATTAAACCTAGACTAGTTTTCAATAAGGCCCAGAGATAAGTGAAGGTCAACTTTAAACTGGAAGGGTTCCAGGGAGGGGAAACTCATCATTCTGGAAGATTTATCTTGACATCCAGTAGCCACAGAAGAGGAAAGTGCCTTGAACCAAACACTGTTGAGAAATGAGCTGTGTTACTTCTCAGGGACAGGGCAGTGGAGAAGGGACAGAAGAGCACCTATGAGAACAAGAACTACATCTTAACCATCTCAGGTGTAGATGGATAATTAAGATCAGTAGCTTTTCCAGAATGTATCTGCCATTATTAGCAAAATGTGTCTCTAGAGACAAATGCTATGATTAACTCCAACTGCATTGCCAAGCAGAAAATCCAACCAACATTCAAAGAACCTGAATGGCTGCTTTTATGCCTCTTGAAAGAGAATAAAGTATTTTAATTATATTGTTTAGGGCTTTTCTTTTTAAGTAAATTATTTTGAATCTATAATGTCTAATTTATGAGTTAAATACTGTAGAGTCTGTTGAGGAGCTCCCTGATCTTGTATAAACATTCCCAAAGCCGTGATTTACCTATTATTAATGGACAAACTGAGATGGTATCCTGTAGGCAGGCACTTAGAAGTGCTTGTTTGAGCTTTTGGAATGCAGTCTGGGAGTAACATTTCCAGGCTAAAATATGGCTGTTTGGGGTTTTTCTATAGGCTGATAGATGGGTCACACAATCTCACTGTATCCTGCTGTCTAAAGGTAATAAATGCCTGTGATTTCTAGAATTCTCCTTATCTGTTTTAGAGTCTTACACTGTGGAAAGTAAAGAATTGGTTTAATTCTTTCTTCCCCCAGTCTTTGGGTTTCTTTAGATATAATATGGCCTAAGTATTTTATCTCAAGGCTGCAAAGTTTTGGCTTAGATCTAGAAAAACTATAACCTCTGTGTGTTAGAAAATTCATCAGTACATATGTTCCTTGGCTAGAAAGCTCTTCTGATGGGGCATATAATACTATACCATCTACATATTGCAAGACTGACTTGAGAAAAATTATAGTATTTCCTTTTATCAGATCAGGATCTAGGGATGTCCTCATCTTTTTTTGTTTTTTTATAAACAGTTGACAATTTAAAATGACAGAAGGGCTTAGTTCTGTTTCTTTCACCTTGAAGAATATATGCCAGAAAATGTCTTCCATTTAATTTTCTATCTGATTGGTGGGCCATTGGTGGTCTTGTATAGTAAGTGTTTGTATTCCAGTAGGAATCAGTTGTTTCCCTGCCTGCCTGTCTATTGAGCTTACAAAATTAAGACAATGTTTGTCTCTATATGTAGTAGCAGCTTGTAATACTATTTGTCTCTCATTAGAAATCATTGTTTGGGCTGGGGATTTAGATCAGCAGTTTGGTGGCCTGCCTTGCAAGCACAAGGACCCGAGTTCAATCCCTGGTACCCCCAAAAAGAAATCATTGTTTTATTTAAGAGTAATATTATATCTTTTTTTGGGGGGGTCTGAGGATTGAACTTGGGCCCTTGCTCTTGTGAGGCAGGCAGCGGAACCACTGAGCCAAATCCTCAGCCCAAGAGCAATATCTTTCTATTCTAGTTCATAGGTCTGAGTAAGTTCTCAAAAGACCTCAATATACATATCAGGATAATCTGAATTTTTTTTTTTAGCTCTCATTTGATCTATCTTAGATTACTGAGAGAAAACAATACATGAACACAGGTAGTCCCATATTTTCCATTTACATCCTGGAAGGGATATTGTATTTGAGGGACCTGAACAACTTAGCTAAGGATGAATATAGCCTCATAGAGATAAATTATGACTGGCTAGAAATTCCACCCTCAGCACCTGGCGGTTAGGGTGAGGAGTAGCCTCAGGCTTATAGATACTGAATGCCTTAAGGGTGAAGTGTCTCTCATTTTTCTATGGCCCACATTTACATTGGAACACAAGCAAAAATTACTTCTTAGTGCAAAGAAAGTCTCAACATAAGATGATTCTGACAAATTTTTTCTCCTTTAAAGTATAGTTCTAACTGTGAGATAGCATCATAGCAGTTTCATCTGTGTACTTGGCTTTAAGAGGTAGGCACACGATGTGTGGGTGTAGAGAAATACTGAATTGCTCCTTAATACATTCCAAAGGAATGAGAGTTTCAGATATGGAGCTCCTAATCTGAAACAAGAGCAACAAATATAGCATTCTGCAAGTTTCTGCCTAATACCTGTGCCCCCTAGGGTGTCACCAGGTTGCCCCCCAAGGTTTATTCCACTCCAGGGTGGGTAGCTACCATCTGGAGAGGGACCCAGAAAGTAAAACTGGACTGGACCATCTACCTTTTACCAGTGCAGGATCTTCTCTTCTTCAGGTAACTTATATTCTTGCTCCAGTAGGTACTCCCAAAGCACAAGTTACAATTTACATCAGCCATAACAGCTATGTTCAGAGAAGGAAGTACTGCACGAAAACAAAAAGATTTAAACCACTGCTTTCTGGTTCCTTCAAAGAGAGAGAGAGAGAGAGAGACAGAGAGACAGAGAGAGACAGAGACAGAGACAGACAGAGAGAGAGACAGAGAGAGAGAGAATAGGTGAACAGTCAAATTAGGGCACATTTCCTGACAAAGAGGTCACCTCCAGAGATGGTAGGTCAGAGATTCTATCTTGGGTAGGGCAGAGAAAGCTCTAAGAAACACCTGCTGCCTATGTAGTCATTTAGGAATCTTTTATTAGCAGCAAGACAACGGTACTCCTGTAGGGTCCATTCTAGACTCACTAAATATTTGAAACTCAGGTCTTCCTCATAGCCACAATCCACATTAGTAAAGGCCCTTTATCAACTTCATATTCACACTCATCGAGGAAGAAAAAGACTGCCTAAAATAGTCCCATATTCTAGTTAGCCTGTAAAAACACAAATACAAGTTACTAATTGCTATTTTCCCTGGTGTAAGACTAAATAGTTGTTGCAAGTTGTCTTAGCCTTAATTTCCTGGAAGGAGTAGTGGTCTATGAGGGATTCTCAAATGTACTCCCAATACACTGGAAAAAAGTTTAAGGGGAATTTCTATTTCACTAGCAGAGAGGAAAAGTCAAAATAAAGCTTAAAATAAAAAAAAAATTCACCATATAGTATTTTATAAGTCCAAAGTCAATGTTCCAAAGTCCATCACCTATTGGAAAAGGCATCTTTCTTCCCTACACACATAAATTATGAAGAGCATGACTGGGTGGGGGGAGATTCAGGTAGTTTTTAATCTATCAAAGATTTATTTATATTTGAATAGAGGTCTGTCTTACTAGTAGTAGAGAAAGCAGTCCAAATCTGTAGCTCACCACTTAACGGAGGCTTAAGAAAGGGCTCTGACAGCATCATTTAAGATCACTCTGAGACAAAGGATATCTGATGATCACTGACAGAATTCCCCTTTCACCTTGTTGAGGTGTCTAGATAGGACAAGATGTGGAGATTTTCTGCTGATTACCTGGATGGGGTGTAGGGAGCTAGTTTCTTCTAAGGGACCTTTGGTATCCACCAGAGAATAGTCCTGGCCATTATTCCTCAGTTGTTACTGCAGTTTCTGCTACTTCCAGGCAGTCAGAAAGCTGTCTCTGAAAATAACTCAATTGCCTATCTGGTTAATGTTCTATCTGCTATTGGATTCAATGGGAGTGGGATTCACCAGAGTGAAACTGGTGAAACCTTTCCTCGCCTTTGAGAGTGGCACCTGCCCTAATTGGCATTTACTAGCTAGCAGAGTAACCACCATTAGTTTATGATTCTACAAGGGACAGATAAAAGCCTGAACTGTCTTTATCTGGGACAATTTCATAAGACCTGTTTTACAGCATTTTGAAGCAACAAAGTCCCAATGCAACATATACAAAACAAGAATAAAATACAATTTTAATAAAAGAAAATGCATAAGAAAAACAAGAAATTTGCAAATATTTAAAACACACAACTGAAAACTAACACACTTTTGAAACAAAAGCTGAAACAAAGGCCAGAATTTATATGAAATTAAAATCAGAATCTATGAAACAAATGTAATTTCCTATGAAACAAAAGTTACAATCTATGAAGCAAAAAGACAAATGCAAGAGCCTATGAAAGAAATCTCTTACCTCCAACCATTAATCTTGGTGGAAGACCTCCAAAACGATAAAGGGGTAAGAGATGTAACTCCCCAAACTGCTAGATATCTCAAATGTGAACTTGTATTCTCTAAAATCAAAGAATGAATTCTAGGAACAATGGTGGTAATGAGTAGGAAAAATTTATTGAGGGAAAGACAGCTTCTGTCTTAGAAAAACAGAAAGGGGATCAGACAGCGGGATTCCCTAATACTCCACCATATAGAAAAAAAAACCCTCACACCTTCTTTATCCATAAGTCACCAATTGATCAGCCTTTGGTCTGTTTCTAAAATTTAGCTATTAAATGTGCTGCTATAAACATGAATATGCATACATCACTGTTGTATAATGTTTTCCATTTTTTTTTTTTTGGAAGGTACCCAACAAGGGAATAGCTAGGTCAAATAGGACCTCTAATCCTAGTTTTTTGAGGCATCACCATACTGATTTCCACAGTGGTTGCACCAATCTAAACTCCTACCAGTAGTGGAAAAGTTTTCCTTTTCCCCCACAACCCCACCAGTAGTGGAAAAGTTTTCCTTTTCCCCCACAACCCCACCGGCATCTATTATTGGTTGATTTCTTGATAGCAGCCATTCTTTCTGGAGTCAGGCAGAAATACAGCATTATTTTCAATTGCATCTCAGGAATGAGCAGTGACATTGAAAAAAAGGTTTTTTTTGGTACCAGGGATCAAACTCATGTCCTTGTGCTTGCAAGGCAGGCAGCAGAACCACTGAGCTAAATACCTGGCCCTTGAAAAAAAATCTCATGTGTTTCATTGCTGTTTCAACTTCTTCATCTGAGAAATGTTTGTTCATTTCAGATGCCCCTTTTTTACTGGGTCTTTATATGTGAGAGGTTTGATTTTTAAAAGTTCATTATATATTCTAGATAGTTGACCTTTGTCTAAGCAACAGTGGTAAACTTTCTTCCCCATATTGTGAGTTGTCTCTTCACTCTGTTGGTGGTTTCTGTTGCTGTGTAGAAGCTTTTGAATAAGATGAGATCCCATTTGTAGATTTTTTATGCTAGTTCAGGTGCAACTAGTATTTTTTAATAGGGTCTTTTCTTAAGCCAATGTCTTCAAGAATTCTACATAGCCTATCTTCTTGTGAGTTTATTGTTTTCTATTTTAATATTTAGAGCTTTGATCCATTTTAATTTTAGATTAGTGAACAGTGAGATATATGGCTCTAATTTCAATCTTTGCAATTTGAAACCCAGTTTTTCTCACACCATGTATTAAAGAGGCTATCTTTCCTCCAGTGAGTGTGTTTAAGGACTATAAGAATTTTCACTCATTTACAGGCAGGAATGAAATCTATTCTATCTACTTGGAAAAAATTTTTACAATGCTAAATATAGTCTTATCCTTTAATCCAGAAATCTTACTCTTAATCATTTACTCAATTGGAGTAAGAACTTATGTCCCCCAAAAGACTTGTACTTAGATATTTATAACAGTATTATTAATAATTACTAAAATCTGGAAACAACTAAAATGTTTATCAGAATGAATAAACAAATGAGATATCTGGCATGAAAAGACAAGAAGGAAACTGAACACTTTAAGTAAAAAAATCAATCTAAAAAAAGGTTATAGTGTATGCATCCAACTACTTGAAATTCTGGAAAAAGCAAAAATATGGATACAGTGAAATGCTTTGTGGAAGAGAGGGTTGAATAGGTGTTGCACAGGAAATCTTAGGAATCTAAAACTGTTCTGCATAGTACTATAGTGATGGTTGATGTTATATAGTTTTAAAACCCTACAGAATGTCAGCCGGGTGTGGTGGAACACACCTGTAAATCCCAGCCCTTGGGAGGATGAGGCAGGAGGATCACTGTGAGTTCAAGACCCGCCTATGCTACATAGTGAGACCCTGTCTCAAAAAAACAAAAACAAAAAATCCTATATAATGTTCAACTTAGATGAACTGAGATGCAAATTATCAACTTTGTGTGATAATAATTTGTCAAAGTACCATCATTCATTATAACATGTGGATTATTCTAGTGTGGCATGTTGACAGGGTGTGTGTGTGTGTGTGTGTGTGTGTGTAAGAACAGAGGATATAGTGGGCCTCTATTATCTTCTCAAATTTTTGGTGAAGCTAGAAAACCTTCAGAGAATAATATATATTTAAAAGGGAAAATGAAAGATATTACTCTATGTATGATATCATTGTTTTATGGATATAATTAAAATATATAGACTCAATCTCAGTTAAATAAAGTTATTGGGTATAAAACAAAAAATAGTTTCATTTGCAAGAAAATATATGGGCTACAAGCATCCTGAAGAATGATTTAATACTTTTTAGTAAGGTTAGCAACTTTCACATACTCTAATGACTAAAATTTCATAATGAAAGTAGCCTGTAAATTCTCAGGAGACACTTTTGAGAGCTCTAAAAATTAAGATACAGGGGAAATATGAACAGCAACTTTTTATCCTTGATTCAGAGTTGTCATAAATACTAACTGCTTAGCATTAGTGAAGGGTAATTAGCAGTCAAAACTATATTTATTTCTCTACCATATATTTTCGAATCACAGCTCATACTTAATTTCAGTGCTTAGAAATTGTGTCTTTAATTTGATCTATCTCGTGACCATAGAATATCCCTGTAATATCTATATATTTTAAATTTTATCTGAAGAACACAACTAATAGCAAGAATCAGAAATACCTGAATATAAATAAATCCTATTAATTAACTTTAAAGTACTGGTTCATAGACAGACTGACTCTCTTTAGCCAAATTTATTGATGAATTGAATGACTTGAGCATATAAAATTGATTCTTTGAATATAATCAGCACATAACTATGTAGCACTCATTTCAATAATTGAATTATAATTATATAGGGACTTTATTATCCCAAGAGAAAGTGGCCATGAGATAAATATGTCAGAAAAAGCAGAATTTTTGAAAATGAATCATGATAGAGTGTTTTGCACAATATTCTTAATATTACTTTAAAATATTTCAGTTATTTCTAAAAAAATGGAAAATATGAAAAAGGTAGCCACCAAACTACAAACAACCCTCTCAATATATATCAATTTCTTCAAATTTTAAATAAATATCTAAGCAATTGATATAACTTAAAATGTAAGATTAGGTAACAGTCTTTTTTTAATCAATTTTATTAGTACATTTAATGTATACAATATAGTGACATTCATCATTGGAAATTTGCACCTTTACATAATCCATCTTGGTTCTTATTTTCCCCCATTTTCCTGCCCTCCTTTCAACCCCTCCACACCTCCCTATCTATGAAATCTTTGTTTCCATTGTTTTCTTTTTCTCAAATTAATTCCATTCCCTTCTTTATTTTTCCCTACCCCTTCAACTTCCCCTTCCCCTTTGCTCCTTTTCTTCTTATTTCACATTATCTAGTATACCTTTCAGTCCTTATTTAATTTGTTTCTCACACTAAAGAAACTATTTGGTTTTTACTCATATGTGTCCTATTTATCTCACTTGAGTATTGGCTCAATTTGAATCCATTTAGCTATAAATATTTCTAGTTTCTCATTCTTTATGGCTGAGTAGTAATACATTTTATTTAAAAATAAAAACTTTTCTTTATCCACTCTCCTGTTGATGTGCAATTGGGCTACTTCCAAGTTTTAGCTAACATGAATTGTGCTGCTATGAACTTGGGTGCATATATATCACTGTGGTATGATGTTTTAATTCTTTGGGGAAGATACCCAGTACGGGGATAGCTGGATCAAATGGGACCTCCAATCCTAGTTCTTTGAGGTATCTCCATACTGATTTATACAATGGTTGCACCAGTATACACTCCCACCAACAGTGGAGCAGGGTTCTTCTTTTCCCACAGCCCAGCCAACATTTGTTATTTATTGGTTGATTTCATGATAGCAGCTGTTCTTTCTGGGTGAGGTGGAATCTCAATGTTGTTTTCATCTGCATCTCATGAATGACCTGTGATGTTGAACAGTTTTTCATATGCTTATTTTCTATTTCTACTTCTTTGTCTGAGAAATGTCTTGTTCATTTCACATGCTCATTTTTTTTAATTGGGTCTTTAAGTTTGGTAGGCCTGATTTTCAAAAGCTATATTTATATACTAGATAGTAGACCTCTGTCTGAGGAAGAGCTGATAAAAAGTTTTTCCCACATTGTGGATTGTCTCTCCACAGTTGGTCTTGTGTACATTCCTGCTTGCTGAAACAAAAGTGCTGACACCCAACGCTTAAAGGAGAAAAGGTTTATTTTGGCTCAAATTTTATAGAGGCTTCAGTCTATAATAATCTGAATTCCAAGGCCAAACAACCTGACAGAGAAGAATGGCAGAGAAGTGGTAATTCCATGGAAGTGGGGAATGAGAGGTCCAGAGAGGAACTAAGTAGGAATATAAAATTTTCCTGGCCAATCTATTTCCCCCATTGACCTGCCTCTGACAACAAACATAAGTCCTCTCCTCAAAGAAAGTTAGCTATAAACCCTCTTATCAAATAATCTTCCAAAGGCCCTGCAGATGAGTGCATGAGGATCTTGGGGGACATCTATAAATAAACCATAGCATTAATTTAAACAATTTTATCTACAAAAGATAAATTAAATTCAATTTAACTACTTTCAGAAAAGTCTTTTTAGTACATACATTAAATGTGCCAATAAAATTATATTTATAAAATAAAAACAAAATATTAAGGCCTTAAAAAAGCTTTTCTGGAGTGCATAATGCAAGATTCCAAGGAAGCTATAAAAGTGGATAAAATATTGTCTCTGAATGTAATCATATTTATTACAATGCTGTGAAGTTAGAAAATAATACTTATTCTCAGTTGTCTTAGGAGAGTACCTTGTATTTTCATTTTGTGGGGAATTGAGTGTCACTATTTTTTGTTGTGTTGTCAAATAATTGCTAACATGGCATCCTGTAAACAATTCTCAAATCTACTGTAAATATTTTAGGCCTACTTGAATTTATTTAAAACTTTATAGCATGCAAATTAGTGATGTCTACATTTTTGAAAATCATACTATTCTAACTTCAAGTAATAATTTCATGATTTACCAGTTTTCTCTTGGTCATGTATTTTCTTGTGGACAGCACATAAATATATTTGTCCAAGGTATTCAATTTTCACTTTACTTATTGTTTGGAAAAAAGGAGGTCCAGGGCCAAGAAAAGGCCCTTATTAGAGGCCTGAACAGTACCAATCTTGTTGAAGTGACCAGAAATGCCATAGTCTTACAGTCTATGGAGTTCTTATAGAGGAATGGAGAGAACTTTAAATAAAAGGGAGTTGCTGTTATGCTGAGGCTGACAAAGCAAGAAGCAAAGGGGATTTTTGCTTGCTTATCTGGGAGGGGGGCAAATTTCCATCAAGGATCATGATCATTATGTTGTCACAGGTGCTAGCTGCAACTTCTCTGTTAGGGGGTGAAGACTTAGATTTATAATGAAAGAAAATATACAAAAATATTAGCAATTTAAAGCTATTCTGACATTCCCTTTAGACTTTTCATAAGTCTGTAGCACTAACTTATAGAAAATATACACAGTGAACCTTAAAATATTAAAGAAAATATTGTTATGACTTAGATAATAAAATGGAGAGCTAACTGACACTCTCTAAAAAGTCTCTGACAAGTATATTTATAGTTATAAACTTATAACTATAAAAATTATTATAATTCAGCATGGCAAATACATCTTGGAGTGTAATCTGATAAAATATAATTGTTTTATGTATTTTGTATTTCACCATGTCTACTTGCCTGTTAATATGTTTTAACAATTTCTTAAGATACTTGAACTGTATTGTTAAATATTGTTTAAAATTATTTCTATTTTATTTTTCCTTTTATTTTTTGCCCTTGCAAACTTCTGGCTCTTTTTGTGCTATCCATGAAAATTATGTTGCAGAGGATTTAGAGATAACTAAACTCCTGTAAAGTATTACAGACTTAGGACTTTATGGATATGAGGCTTACATGGACTTGCAAATAAAAGCATTGATATGTCATTACATAAAGGTCATATATGATTTAGGCTAATATGCATGTTTCTGTGAGTTTAATTTGTTATATATTATCCTTTGAGAGTTCCATTTAAGTTGATTTATAAATAAGTGGGCACACATTAGAGAACACAAATGCTTTATGTTCACATGGTTTAACAGTGAGCTAAAATTGATTGCTAAGTGTAATGCTGTCCTTCAAGTTGGTGAAATATTTTAGTCCAGGTTGTTACACAATCAAGATAATATTCATCTAAAAATAGTTTAATAAATGCAATATCTATTGTTTTCTGTGTATAATGTTTTAAAATTTTTTCATAGTTAATATATAGTTTAAATTTGTTGACCACTATAATTTTCTTCGCATGAATCACCTTTACAATCAAATTGTTAAGAAAAATATTTGGAGACCTTTTCAGATGTGGGAACTGTTGGAAAAAACTTCCTTTTGTCACTGAAAAGGCAGCTGCCTCAATCAATTTGTTCAGTTTTCTTCACTAATGGATGACTTCTCCAGTTATTTTCAGAGTCTTACTGTGACTCTCCACAACACATATTTTAAAATAAATTGTTATGAAACATAAGCTATCTGGCTATAATTAGGGGTCTAAATGACGTCAAAAGTAGCAGGTTTTTTAAAAAAGATTTTAAATGCTTTTGTTTAACATAAAACTAGGTTAAGAAACAAAGGTTTTATATATTGTAAGATAATTTCTTTGTCTTTGTTAGGATTTTGGTTATTTAAGAATCTTAATTTTAAGGGTTAAAGGTTATTTATATGTTAACATGTAAAATACTTTTCATCATCAGTCTATTATTGGGTAAATAGACAAATATTATACATGTATAGTTGTACCTTGGTTCATAAACTTACTTTTTCCCTTGATTTTGGCAAAGATGGCCATGTTCATATTCATGCAGGAAAGATGGCCATGATCCAATTTCTTACCTAATGAAGTTTGCAAACAAACAAACAAAAAATTGCCAAATGTTTGTGAACCAAATTGTTTGCAAACAAAGGCATTTATGAACCAAAAAGCCACTGTACACACACACAAACACACACACACACAACTAAATAAAATGTTCTTTTATACTAAAAATTAAGTTAAAATTAATTGTAGAGATAATGATAAAACTTAATAGCTCTCGTATGATAATGTCATCATAATTGATATAAAAGTATACCAAAAATATATTTAACAGGGGGGCCCAGCACAAAAGCAGCCCCTATAGTGATGTCCAACTGTATATATAACATATATAATTAGTAAGTTCTGATTTTCAGTCTCACTAGCTATGCCACAAACATTTAAAAATATGCATGATAGGTTTGTTGAAAATGGTCCACTTTTAGTGTACCTGGTCTACCATGGTGGGTATCTCCTCTACAATGAGATGATTGGTAAAGCTTCAAATTTTATAGAGTAATTACAAGACGTAGTGCTAATTTGAAAGATACCTACTAGGCCTCATATCATTTAGTGGCTGATATGTGAGATTCTCATTGAAAGGAGCCATGGAAAGAGTATTTCTCAAGTCACAATTAATATTCAGATATAGAAATATAGAGCTCCTGATCTACCACATGCTCCTAAAACTCCCACAATGAAAGAAAACCATCAGTTTAAGGCAAAATATTTTCATGCATGCAGTGAATACATCTGGCTGACATGTACTATGTTATATCTCAGTCAACTAATACCCCTTTGTTTGGAAAAACAACACACTTATGATAAATGGAAAAATGCCCCTATAATGAATTCCTACCCTGGGCTGTACTCATATAATTCCATTAAGATATACTGACTTGTTTGCTATTAACTGGAAGTCAAGTACTGAAGTAAGATGGCCAGACCTAAAGAGTAACCAGTGGCTCGATGGCACAAATCTGTGGTCATGGTCATATCAAGGGGGGATAGGAAGATGAACATTATGGTACACATGGGCAAAAGGACACTGAATTAAAGCCATAGATCAATCAGGAACTTCCTAGTCTTGAAATAACAATTTACCAGATTAGTTTTTCACAGATATGATTTTTGACCTCTATTTTTATTCCACAAATAGTATTTGGGGATGTAATGTGACACATTGACTCTCTTACTGACTATACAGAAAATGACCTAGCTGGTGCTGCAGAGGATATTTCATTACTAAATTCATGAGGACAATTTTTGAGAAAAGCCATTCTCCAAAAGTGAAGTGCTCTAGATATTCTAACCACAGCACAGGGTAGAACCTATGGAATTATCAAAACAGAATGTTTATGTACATTCCTGACCATTCTTCAATGTGTCTTCTGCATTACAAGATTTAAATTCAAATCCCAGCCTGCATCCAGCAGAACATGGAGGACCGGGTAAGCCATGCAGAGTTCTCATCCTCACTCTCACCTGCATCAAGCAGATCAGTGAGGACCAGTTAGCCAGGTGGTAGGCCTGCCCTCACCCTGCCCTTGCCCTGGCCTGCATCAAGGGGAACATGGAGGACTGGTCAGCTGAGCAGAGATCCCATCCTTGTTCCAGCCTGCATTAAGTGGACTGGTGAGGACCAGTTAGCTGTGTAGTTACCTCTACAACATCCACACACCCCCATGTTCTCAGGCCTTCTGATTGTGCCAGTTCTTGGATGCACTCTCCGGTGGCACAGGTGGTCATAAAGGTCATTTTTCTGAGCTACACAAGATAGAACAGAAGTGAACAACTGAAATAAAGGCACATCAGACCTCCATATTTGGTAGGTTGGAGGGATCATCACCTTCCATCAGAACTTTGAATATCTTCAGAGAAAGGGCAGAGGGAATCTGTAGTAGAACCTTGCAGAGTTCAACCCTGCAGGAGGTCAGGGAGCTCAATTTGGTCATTGCAGCCTGAATTAAGCCTAAATCTAAGGGGTCTGCCATCAGCTACCTGAGATTAAATGATTTAGTTCTGCACACTGCTGCTGACACTGTCTATTGTGACAGCAGAGATATAGCCTGAAAGAGGCCCTTCAAATTATTTTTCTTCTTTCTTTTCCTTATTCCATTCTGGAAATTATTTCTTTTTTCTGTATTCTTTTTCTGGCTCAGGCTCTTGCTCCCCCATATTATTCTGCATCTCCCTTGTTGTTCCTATTCCTGCGCTAACTTGGATTTCTTCTTTTTTGTTTTTTTTCTTCTTTCTTTATTTTTCTTATCTCTTTTACCTTCACTCAAGGTTCACTAGTTTCAAAGCAAAGTGAGCCTCTATTACTGTTAAGTTGTTCAATATTTTTTCATATTTTTCCACTCTGTCTTTCCCCTTTGTCTCCAAAAGTTTCCAAAAGTTTGTGGGGTCATCCCATGTCCTCTGGCTTCAGTTGAAACTTTCTACAATTATTCTACGTATTATTCTCACCCTATCTCTGTCTAAGCCCCCATCCTAAAGGGTACATTTGCTATATTGAAGAGTTTATTCACTATAAACATACTTTGGGCTGCTCCTTGATTTCGATTTAATTCACATGGTTTAAAGGTGATTGATTAATGAATACCAAGAATGGTTAATTTGTAAGCTGTGCTTGATGCTATTGTGTTTCTGATTGTATCATTTGGGCTAAAAAGGGCTGTGACTGATTTAGCTGTCCTTTCAGATATTATGAAAATGAGAATGTCTATGAGTCATTAGAGACTTAAAAACTAAAGCACAACTATATCGGGAAGATTTAAGCAAAAAATCTAGTAATTAAACTGAGAACAAATCAACACCAAAAATAAAAATGAGAAAACACTTAAGCAAATTACAAAGACAGACTTCCAGTTCATCAATGGCAAACAGTAGGGGAAATGAGAATGAAAAGTCTGACAGTGAACCACCAGGAAGCCCTGAACACATAGCACAGGATGTAATAAAACAGAACTTTCAGGCTGTAGAAAAATTCAACACAGAAATAATTTCCCAGATAACTACAGAGATGTTGAGCACAATGAAAGACATGATTGGAAACTCTAGAACAGAAACTGACAAAAAAATACATGAGCTCAGGAACATGATAGAAGCCAAGAAGGCCCAGCATAAGAAATAAATGGAAAAGATGAATGCCCAACACAGGAAAGAAATGGAATCCATGAAACAGATTCAAACAGATATCCAGGAGATTGAAGACTCTACTGAAAGTTTTTGCACCAGGATAAATAAATGTGAAGATAGAATTTCAGATATAGAAGTTAGAATTGCAGTCAGTGACTGTGAAAAGAGAGTTCTCTTAAAAACAGTAAGGGATCATGAGAAATTGATCCAACAACTCCTAGATGATCCAAAGAAGAATAACGTAAGACTGATAGAAATCCATGAAGTAGCAGGAGAAAATATAAATGACTTAAAAAAGATGTTCACAGAATTAATGACAGAAAACTTCCCCCCAAAAGGGGAAGAATTTGATGTACAGATAAGTGAGGCATAAAGGACTCCAAATAGCAATGATCAAAAAAAAAATCTACACCTAGACATATAATAATCAAGATCCCAGAAACCCAACAGGAGAACAAAATACTACAAGCAGGAAGAGAAAAGAAACAAATCACAAGCAATGGAAAGCCCATCAGAATCCCAGTAGACTTTTCACCACAAACTCTCAGGTCAAGCAGAGCCTGGAGTGAGATATTTCAAGTCCTAAAAGAAAACAAACTCCAACCTAGACAGATGTATCCTGCAAAACTCTTTTAAAATGGATGGGGAAATAAGATACGTCCATGACAAAGAACACCTGAGAAACTTCATGAATACCAAACCAGCACTACAAGGAATTTCAAACAATATCCTAGAAAAAGACAATGAAGGTCACAACACATTGAGGCCCAACAGAGCAAATCAAATGGGCAAGGCAAGAAACTAAAGGGAGAGGGGAAAAATTAAAAAGAGCCAATAACATGACAATAATAAGTCAGTACATATCAGTTATAGCCATCAATGTCAATGGCCTCAATTCACCAATCAAGAGAAATAGACTGGCAGAATGGATTAAGAAGCAAAATCCAACAATATGTTGTATACAAGAAACATACCTAGTGCAAAAAGAAGCCCATAGACTGAAAGTGAAATGATAGAAAACAGTTCTCATTGCGATAGGAGTCCAGAAAAAAGCAGGGTAGCTATCTTTTTCATACACAAAGCAAATTTCAAACAAAAACTGATTCAGAAAGACAAAGAAGGCCACTACATCCTTGTAAAGGGAACAATTAAAGAGGAAGAAATATGACAAGCATAAATATATATTCACCAAATATTAATGCTTCCAAATATATAAAACAAATATTAAGGAACATGAAAAACCAAATAAGCACTAATTCAATTGTAGTGGGGGACATAAATACCCCACTATCACAAATACATGAATCATCTAGACAAAAAATCAACAATGAAATACTAGAGCTGAACCAAACTTTTGAACATATGGACTTAATAGATTTCTATACAGTGTTCCACCTCATAAAATCAGAATATATATTCTTTTCAGCCGGAACATGGGTCATTCTCCAAAGTAGACCACATACTAGCTCATAGAACAGGTTTAAATTAATGCAAAAGAATCAAAGTTATACCATTTATATTATCAGATCATAGTGCAATTAACCTGGATATCAATAGCATAAGAAACCATAATAAATTCACAAACACATGGAAATTCAACAACACTCTCCTGAACAATCTATGGGTCACATAGGAAATTGAAGAAATTAAATAGTTTTACAAATAAATGATAATGCCAATATCACATACAAGAATCTTTGGGACACAATGAAAGCAGCTCTACACTGAAAATTCATTGCAGCGAATGCCCACACTAGTAAAACAGAATGAGCTCAAATAAATAACCTAATGATGAATCTCAGACTCAGAAAATATGAGCAAGAAAAACCCAAACCTCCTAGATGGGAGGAAAATATAAAGATTAGAGCAGAAATCAATGCAATAGAAACTAAGAAAATGATACAAAAAAATCAATGAATTGAAGAGTTGTGTTTTTAAAGAATAAATAAAATTGATAAACCCTTAGCCAACCTTGTTAAAAAAAAGGAAAGAACAGGCTCAGATCCATGCAATTATGAACAAAAAAGGTGAAGTCACATATATGCTACAGTGGGCATGCAAAGCCCTCTCCATCTGCACTTGAGCCAAGAAACCCCAGAATTACCTTAGGAGTGAAGTTTTGGATACTAGTGCACATACAGGCCATGTTCATGCTCAGAAATAAATAACAGTGCCAGGCAATGATGTCATAAATTATGACTCATTCGAGCTTTTGCAGGGCTGCAAAGTGTATAATGTATATATATTTACTGAAATGACTTTGAGTTTTAATACATTTGTTTTTATTAACACAAGATTTTAAATTTGAATTTTCTTATGAAAATTTGAAATTTAATATCTAAGATTTAGCAAAAGAGATTTTCTATTTAAGATACTGAGATTCCTTTAGTGTCCTCTTCCCTTGCATATTTGATTCTGCAGCATCATATATAGTTGTATGTGAAAACTTCATAAAAACAAAAGGATACACACACACACATACACATATGTATTTGCTCTTACTGGCTTGTGATTTTAAACAGAAGACTCCCAAGTTAGATGACTTTTTCAGAGCAAGTCAAAACCTGATGGTTAGAGGAACATTGCCTCCTTGTGCTGGTGGTGAGCAAATTCAAGAGGAACCCTAGCTGAGTATCACTGCCCTAGATTGTTGATTCAGGGAATATGAAATTCTTTAGTGTTAATTAATAGTGTTAACTATTATTGGTATAGGAAACAATTTTAATTCATTGAGTTTATTGGTACATTTAAGGTATATGATATGATGGCATTCATCATTGGGAATTTGTAACTTTACATGTTATATATTGGTTCTTATTTTTCTCCATTCCCTTGCCCTTCCTTCCACCCCTCCACCCCTCCCTATTTAGAAAGACTGTTTCCACTTTTCCTTTTCTCATATTTATTCCTTTCCCTTCCCCTACCCTTCCCAATTACCCTTCCCCTCAGGGGGTATAGGAAAAATGTTTATTGGCTTCATTTAAATGTTTTTTTGTTTTTGTAAACTCCCTGTCTTGAACATAAAAAAAAGTGACTACAGCAAAAAAGAAAATCTAATAGTGAAAAATCATTCCAAATGGCCCAACAGAGTCATCGGAGTGACTGAACACAATGGAAAGCATTATGTATTCCGTGTGGTGAAAGTGTTGTGTGTCACACATCAAGTGTCAGACAGCATTTGACATCAACCAGAAAAGTGTTGCTGAACACAGTGAAATGGAAAGTAAAGCTTTCTTGATTGGAAATTGAAGAAAACTTTCTGGTATTTTAATATTTTTAAAACTATCTTTCTAAAGTAAATCATCTTACAGTTGCAAGCTTTCAAGTTTTACTGCACATAGCAAAACATGATACACCTGTCTCTGATGGAGCTTCTATCAAGATGACCATGTTTTCTGAGAGTAATTCACTTTTTCATGATTTCCCAAAAAAGGATAAAATTATATAATGCATTTCTGAGATGTCACTTAGTAAAAATTCTGTAAAAGATCAAATCCCGTGCATGGCAAATAATGCCAGCAGCTCACAACTGACTTACAAAAGTCAGCCTGTTACTCCATGTGCTTGGATAACCATGCTAGGCTAGCAATAGTTTTGCATTATGCTGTTCATGTCATCATGAGGGAAGAGCTAATAAAACTGGCGTCTTTGCCTGGAAGAACATGAAGGACAGACATTTACAATACTATAATGAAGCCTTTTTTGTTACAAGACATAAGACCACACAAATGGTTTCAATGACCAGTGATCGGCACCTTGCATAGTGGAGGCAACATCTGTTTTCCCGCAGTTCTTTTTTTAAAGAAGCAAAACATTCAGTCATTCAATTCCCTTGTATTCTACATCAAGAAGCTCTTTGTGCTAGGCAAAGCAGTGAAAAATTAGACAACATCATCATAGATGTCACTAAAATGGTGAATAACACCATGGGTTATACTCTATTCTTGACAGTTTAAAGCATGTCTTGTTGAGATTCAGGCACAATATAATGCTTTACTTAATATCTGGCGGCTTGGCAGAGGATGAGTCTGGGGGAGATCTGTAGCATTTTTGGATAAAATTAGGCTTTTATGAATAAAAAATGATGGGAATATCCATACATCACTGATATTGCCTAGTTTAGCAACCTGATTTTTTTTTTTTTTTTAGATTTTCCACTACACTACAAAGTCTAAGGTAAACAGCAGAAAGGATGTTTTGTGACATCAAAACATGTGAGAGAAAACTACAAGTTTTTGAAAGAATCCTTGAAAGTGGGCAACTGAAATATTTTTCAAATGTAAAAATGGATTTACAAAGTCCTACAACATTTTCAGACAATCCTAAAAGGTATGAGGATATCTACAAGGAATATTCTCACATAGTGGCAGCTGAAAATAATTTATTCACAAATTTTTATAGTTCTGTACAATAGAAACAGTCCTGTTTCTTTACTTCTCCAGATATAGCAAAATGTGAAGAACTTAATATTTGCTTCTTATTCTGGTTAGAATTTGGAAATCTGGAAATGGAACTATTGGAATTTCAAGAAAGCTGTACCTGGAAATATAAATTCTTTGATTTGGAAGTTTAAATTCTTTGACCTGTTTGCAGTGACTGATAAGATAAAGAACATAGAAGGTAAAGGAAAAACAAATGACAGCACATTTGGTAATTTTTCAGGATGAAATCCTTAAACTGTAGAATTCTCTGCAAAATAGTATTAATTTATAGAAAGCACTGGGAATTGCTTTTATTACTTGGTTTGTATCATCTTATGCTTGTGAGAAACTGTTTTCAGCTTTGAATTATATCATATTTGATACAAGAAACATTAAAAGATGGCATATGTGCTACATGTGTTACCCTTAATCAAATGGAGTATGACAAATTATCAACATGCATACATCAGTAAAGATTACATTAATTGTGCAAAAACCCTGCCAAATACAAAATTTACCTTTCAAAAAAAGTTTTTTGTGTAATTGAAAGCTCTGTTATCATGTTTTACTTTTAAGACAAAGTAAATGTATGAGTTGCTTTTTTTTAAGCTAAAATTTAACTATTCGTGTTTCATACAGTGTTGGTATTTTGTAACAAATAAGTGGATTTTGCATTGAAGTATGGGCACTCAGTCTCTAAAAGGTTCACTGCCACTGACTTATAAGATGTCATTACCATATCCAATACAATTATTCATGAAAATATAAAAGCCTATTATCAGGTAAAATGTAAATTTAAGGAGTACATTTCACTACTTTCATTATAGTTGACATACACTTAAGACAACTGAAAAAGGTGCTATTTTATACATAATAGTATTGACTTTCTTCTTTATACAAAATTATAATATACTCCTGTGCAAGTTTGAATATTTACTGTCTGAATTATCCTTTTAATTTTTTTCTTTATACATAAATTACTATATATATAAATATATATTATATGTTATATATTAATATATATTTGTATGTGTTAACAGGCTGGCCAAATTCATAATCCTTCTGCCTCAGCCTCCCTAGTACTGAAATTACAGATATATGTCACTATGCATGGCCTATTCTTATTATTTTTTAAACAAAATTACAGTTAAACTCAGTGATTCATTGATGAGAGAGGATATTAGATATTTGAAGTCTTATCAAAAATGCTTCTTCTGTCATTATACCTTTCCTGCATCACAAAATGTTGAAACAGTGTAGTTTTCTGTGACTCACAATGTACAAGCTATAATGTTACAGTGGTTGTCAGGGAAAGCCAAGACTTGCCACTTTTCTAATAATGTGGAAAACATTGAAAGTGAAACAGGTAGTTAAATACCTAAATACTTATAAAAATAAATTACATGATGGGCCAATGTAATATTTTTTCAGCAAAAAAATTATAATTTATAAACAAATGAAGGCAGATTGTGTGAATAAGGAACTACAAAAGTACACCTTGAATAGTTAAATATACAAAGCACTGTCATGAGATTCCAAGTCAGAATGAGGGACCTTGCCTATGGAAAAACAAATAATATTCCTTAATTATCTCCCTTCAGTTATCACTCTGTTTCCAGCAATTAACAGCCAAATTGCTTCTCACTAATCACTTGAATTTTATTTTATTTCAGTCTTCTTCCTGACATGGAACCTTTTCTCACTGAGGACACTGGTGTTTTTGTGTCACAATATTTAACAGATATTTACAGTCTTTATCTTACCTAACTTCTCAGCAGTATGATACCTTTCTGATCACATTCATTGGTCTGGCTAATCAAGTTTTGAAAAGAACCCCATGATTAAAGACATTATATGAAAAACTAAATGCCATTACCTCAAAACAAACACCTTCTGTAAATAAAAGAAAATATTAAAACAGTGAAGTGATAACCCATATATTGTGAAACATGTGAAAAGTATAGGAAGTATAACAGAAAATTAAGCAAAAGTATAAATTTTCAAAAATCATTACAGTAGGCCCTCCTAAGTGTACAGTGGAGCCTGTGCTATGCGACAGCCCACGAAGAAAGATCATGACCTGCTGGATGAATTCTCTACCTCTCTCCAGCCACAAACTTGGGCCCACACTACATGACTGGCTTGGGAGGAAGATTACAACCAAAAAAGCATCTGCACTGCAAAGAAACCATCAACAGAACTAAGAGACAACCTACAATGTGGGAAAAATTTTTTACCAGCTGCTCCTCAGACAAAGGACTCTTATCTAGAAAACATAAAAAACTAAAAAAGATCAGGCCCCCCAAATATAAAAACCTGATTCAAAAATGGGCATCTGAAATGAACAGACATTTCTCAGACAAAGAAGTAAAAGCAGCAAGTAAATATATGAAAAAATGTTCCACATCACTGGTCATTTCAGAGATGCAGATGAAAACAACACTGAGATTCCACCTCACCCCAGAAAGAATGGATGCTATCAAGAAATCAACCAATAACAAATGTTGGTGGGGGTGCGGGGAGAAAGGAACCCTTCTTCACTGTTGGTGGGAGTGCAGACTGGTGCAACCACTATGGGAATCAATATGGAGAGAGCTCAAAGAACTAGGATTAGAGGTTCCATTGGACCCAGCTATCCCATTGCTGGGTATCTTCCTAAAGGAATTAAAGTATCATATCACAGTGATATATGCACACCTATGTTTATAGCGGCACAGTTTGTGCTTGGAAACAGCCCAATTGCCCATCAGTTGGATAAAGAAGATGTGGTTTTTCTATAAAATGGAATACTACTCAGCCATAAAGAATGAGAAATTAGAGTCATTCATAGGAAAATGGATACATATTAAAGTTCTACTCGTAAGTGAAATACATAAGTCATATGTATGTAAATACCTAATAGTTTCTCTGGTGTGAAAAACTATAATCGTACATAAGATCCTAATGAGATAATTGACAATGTGAAATAGGAAGAAAAGGGCTAAAGGTGTACGTGAAGTAGGAAGGTTAAGGGAAAGGAAATAAGGGAAAAGAAATAAATCTGAGAAAGTGAAAAAATAGAAACAAAATTTTGCAAAAAAAAAGGGAGGAGGGGTTGAAGGGAGGGCAGGGGTAAGGGGAAATAATGAGAAGCAAGACCTGTCATGTAAAGGTGCAAGATCCCAATGACGAATGTAACTGTACTGCATACCTAAAATGTACCAATAAACTCAATGAGAAAAAAAAGATTATACCCTCTGTCCAAACTCCCTACCCACCTAGCCCAACTACTGTGATATCCACACTACCTACCCTTGCGTAGACCACAGCATATGATGAGCCCATGAAGGAACCCTAGAATTGACAGGAAAAGCACACACCACACTTTTGTTGCTGAGTTCTCCTCAGCCCAAATCAACAGAGATGAGAAGCTACTCACTCACTCACTCACTGAAGAGATCAACACCAAAGAGATTTTACCTTCATGACTGAAGCATTACCCTACCAAAGAGACTGAGTGAGAGAATCCATGGGTAATATTCTTGGAAGAAAATGTTAAGTAAATATCTCCTGGGATCCCTTGGGATACCCAGGATCAGACCAGGAAGTATACAGGGCCTGTATTTTATTTTTATTTTTTCTTTTTCTTGGCAGGGAGACAGGATTGGAGGATGGAATTATCAGAAGCTGTGGTGCCGAAGAAGAATGTAAACTAGTGGTATCTTTGACATCTGGCATGGATGCCTGCAATCAGCAGAAGCTAGTCATCTGAATTATTTTAGGCTAACGTACAGGTGGTCTGTCTGCATCAAAATTATAGTTTATTTAGTACTATGTATAAACTGTTCAGGACTGGCTCCTAGGGTTTGGCAATACACAATTTTCATTTGATGCCACTGATGCCACAGAATTTACTACTATAATGAAAATAACATAATGGTAGTTTACAAATATGTTTCTCTTTATGTCAATAACTGAAGTTCCAGGAAATCCTATTAAATAAAATATTAATATGCAAACACAGGATCATAGGGAAGCAATGAAATAGAAGACCCCCAAGTTCTCCCAAATCTCCTACAACAGAGCATTTGGGCACAAGTGGACAGGAAAGAATATGCCAGGTAGTGAAACTATATGAAAAGGTTACAGAAGGAATGATGAGACTCAGAGGAAATAAACATTTCAAGTCATTGTCACTCAATATGCCCCATATAAATTTAGGGGAAATTAGTTAAAACTTGGATGACCTCATCAAAAAAGTTCACAATCGGGCAGGAGATTTAGCTCAGTAATGCTGTTGCCGGCCTCACAAGCACAATGTCCTGAGTCTATCCCTGATACAAAAAAATTTTAAAAAGAAAAGTAAAATAAAAAAAGCAGTTCACAACATAAATGACAGATTCAACAAAGATATAGATTCTTTCAAATGATGACAGAATACCTTAAATAAAAATGTATAGCAATTATAAATTGCAGAAATTAGCAATGCTAAAAGAGAATCTGAAATTGAAAAAATAGTAAAACACCAAAAAGTACTCAAGGCACACAAAAATAAGACAATCTAGTACCTACTAGTTGACACTAAGATGACCAACATTAGGCTAACAAAAGACAGAAAAGCTAGAAGATAACACAGATGAGAATAGTAATACAATTATAAAAATTATAGTAGAAAATTTTCCAAATATAAGAAAAGAGTTCCACATACAATGAAGTGAGGCTTACAGAATACCAAAAAACTATGATGAAATAAGAGGCTTATCAAGACACATCCATATTAAATAGCCAGATATCCAACAAAACACATGATTTTAAAGCAGTCAATGAGCCAGGCATGGTGGTGCACACTTTTAATCCCAGCACTTGGGAGGCTGAGGCAGGAGGATCACTGTGAGTTTGAAACCAGCCTGGGCTACACAGTGAGTTCTAGGTCAGTCTCAACTACAAAGTGAGACCCTGTTTCAAAAAAACCAAAAAATAAAGCAGTTAAAAATGATATATACAGTTAAACACATGAGAATGACACAGATTTCTCAACAGACCTTAAAGGCTATAAGAGCCTTGAATGAAGTATTTATGCACTAAGAGAAAATAACTTCTAACCTAGAATAACCTACCTAAGAAAGTTTCTTTAAAAATAGAGGGTGAACAGTCAGAAGCCCACCCCATAGCATCAGTGAGTATGCACAGATTCGTGGGAGCAGCAGTGTGGTCCAGACAAGCACAGCTACAGGCAGATCTCAGCCAGGGATCTTCCCTGACACCAGAGGCTCAAGAAAACCCACCCAGCTGAAGGCCCACATGGAAAAGGGCTGCACAGGTGCCCAAGCTTCAGTCAGAGGATGGTCCCTATACTCTCTCTGGAGGAGACCCTAGTCAGAAGATTGCTTAGGCAACAGGAACAGGGGAGCACAGAACCCAGCCAAAGGCCCCACCAGAGAACAAGTACATAGACGACCTAGCAAGAGGTGCACCTAAATAACATTCAAAGTGTGCTCAGGTCCCAGCCAGAAGCCTGCTCGGAAAACAGGTGCGCAAAGGGATGCAGAGGGCCATCATTCTGAACCCAGGAATTCAGCAGAGAAAAGGCCTCTTGGTGGCATGCTGAGAAATGAAGACCACTGGGTGAGCAAAAAATTGCCTCAACAAAGTCACAACAGGCTACAACTGTTGAAATGGGAATACATGGAAACAGGTCCCCAAACCATACTTTCAGGTCACCTAGGGCAACTCCAAGGGGAAATGAGGTGGAACAATCTGATATTCAACCACCTGGACTCCCTGAATTGGCAACAATAGATTATCTGGAAAAAATGATAATAGCAGAGATTGTGCCCATAATGCAAGACATGATTAATAAATATAAAGCAGACAGAGATAAGAAAACACAGGAGCTAAGGAACATGATGGAATCCTTACATAGGAAACTAGTGGAATTCATAGAAAAGATCTAAAAGATTTCCAAGAGACTAAGTACTCAATTGAAAATTTACAAAGCAGAATAAGGTAATGTGACAATAGAATTTCAGATATAGATGGTATAATTGCAATTAATGATCAGGAAAAAGAAAAATTAATTAAAAATAGTAAGGCACCACAATAAATCAATCCAGCAGCTGCTATATGATGCAAAGAAGAATATAAGACTGATTGAAGTCAGTTAAAAAGTAGGAGAGAGTGCAAATGACATAAACAAGCTGTTCACAGAAGTAATGGTAAAAACTTCCCAATTACAGAAATAGAACTTTACATACAGATAAGTGAGCTGCATAGGATTCCAACTAGCTGTGATTAAAAAAAAAAACCACAACTCTCAACTGAATGTGGAGGCTCACGCCTTTAATCCCAGGATTTGAGAGGCTGAGACAGGAGGATTGCTGTGAGTTTGAGATCAGCCTGAGATACATAGTGAATTCCAGGTCACTCTCAACTACATAGTGAGACCTTTTCTCAAAAAAAAAAAAAAAAAAAAAAAAAAAAAAAAAAAAAAAAAAAAAAAAAAAAAAAAAAAAAAAAAAAAAAAACAAAAAAAAAAAAAACAAACAAAAACAAAAAAAAAAAAACAAAAAACAAAAAAACAAAAAAAACCCAAAACTCTATATCTAGGCATATAATAGTTAATCCAGAAACCCAAGAGAAAAACAATTCTACAAGCAGTTAGTGAAAAATAACAAATCACATACAAAGGAAAGCCCATCAGAATCACAGCAGAATTCTCAACACAAACCCTCATGGCAAGAAGAGCTTGGAGTGGTGTATTCCAAGCACTAAAGGAAAACAGCCTCCAACCCAGATTGATGTACCCTGCAAAATTATTATTCAAAATTTATGGAGAAATAAGATGCTTCATAACAAAGAGCACCTTAGGAACTTCATCAATATAAAAGCAGCACTACTAAAAATCCTAAACAATATCCTAGGAAATGACAACAAGGATCACAACTCCAGGAAGCCCAGCAAAATGAATCCATCAGGCATGACAAGAAATTAAATGCAAAGGAGAAGTCAACAAAATGAAAAAGTCATGACAAGGATAAGTCAGTAAGTATCAGTCATAACTATCACTTTTAATGATCTCAATTCACCAATCAAAATAAATAGACTGGCAGAATTGGACAAGAAGCAAGACCAACTATATGCTGGAAATAACAAACACAGTTACTTCAAAAAGAAACTCATAGACTGAGAGGTAAAGGTTGGAAAACAATACTCCATGTGACAGGACCCCCCCCCCAAAAGCAGGAGTATCTATCCTCTTGGTATATGAAGTGGATTACAAACCAACACTGATTAAGAGAGACAAAGAAGGATATTACATCATTGTAAAGGGAATAATCCAAGAGGAAGAGATGACAATCATAAATACACATGCACCAAATGCTAGAGCACCCAGCTATATAAAACAAATACTAGAGGACATGAAAAATCAAATAAGCACTAACACAATAGTAGTGTGGCACCTCAATACCCCACTGTCACAAATAGATAGATCAAGTAGACAGAAAATAAATAACTAAATACTAGAATTCAATAAAACTCTTGAACAAATGAACTTAACATATGTTTGCAGTGTCCCACCCCACGAAATCAGAATACACACCTTTTCAGCTGCACATATGTTGTTCTCCAAATTACACTACATACTCACTCATAGAACATGTCTAAACCAGTGCAAAGGAATTGAAGTTATTTGATGTATAGTATCAGACCACTGAGCAATGAAAATGGAGATCGATAGCAAAAGTAATGCAAGAATTTCACAAATTCATGGAAATTGAACAATATATTTCTGAATAACCAATGGGTTACAGAGGAAATTAAAGAACACATCAGACCATTTGTACAGTTAAATGACAATCACAATAAAACATATCAGAATCTATGAGAAACAATGAAAGTGGTCTTACCAGGGAAATTTATAGCAGTCAATACCCATATTAGGAAAACAGAGAAAGCAAAATTAAACACCCTAATGCTGAATCTCAAGCTTCTAGAAAAAGAACAGGAAAAACCCAAATCTCATGCATGGGAGGAATTGTAAAGATCATAGCAGAAATCAATGCAATGGAGACTAAGAGAATGATACAAAAAAAAAAAAAATCAACAAAGCCAAGAGTTTGTTCTTTGGAAGAATAAACAAAATTGACAAACCCTTAGCCAACTTTATATAAAAAAGGAAAGAAAAGACACAAATCCATGCAATTAGAAATGAAAGGGGTGAAATTACAACTAATGCAGCAGAAATTCAAATGATCATCAATACCTACTCTGAGAAACTTTATGCCAATAAGATTCAAAATACAGAAGAAATGAACAGATTCCTAAATTCATACAAACTGAAAAAGTTAAAGCAAGATGACCTAAAAATTCTAAACAACACAATAATAAACAATGGAACTGAAGACATAATTAAATCTTACCAACTAAGAAAAGCCTGGGCCTTAAGGGATTCAGTGCTGCATTCTATAAGACACATAGAAAGGAACTACTGCCACTACTGTTTAAACACTTCAGTGAAATTGAAAGGGAAGCAAAACCTCCAAATTCATTCCTGAATGTAAGTATCACCTTGATCCACAAAGTAGAGAAAGATTGAATTGTGAAACAGAACTATAGGATAATCTCACTAATGAACATAGATGCAAAAATCTTTGATAAGGTACTCGAAAATAGAATGAAGATGATCATTAAGAAGATATACACCCTGACCAAGTGGTATTCATACCTGGGGTGCAGGGATGGTTAAAGATATGCAAATCAAAACATGTAATACATTCTAAACTGAGCCAAGGAAAAAATACATTTGATCTCAGTAGATGCAGAAAAAGCATTTGACAAAATCCAACACATGTTCAGGATAAAAAACTACAGAAAATTGAAACAGATGGTCTCCAACTCTATCTGATAAAAGTCATCTGAAAAACCAACAGCTAATATCATATTAAATGGCAAACAAGGATGGCTTTTACACTAAAATCTGGAACAAGACAAGGATGTCCACTATGGTGTATATGGTCCACCACAATGTTCCACTTCTGTTAAATATAGTTTTGGAAACATTAGCCACAGCAATTAGACAAGAGAAAGAAATTAATAGAATAAAAATAGGAAATGAAGTAGTCAAATTATTATTATTATTATTATTATTATTATATCATGATACTATATATAGAAGACCCCAAGAACTCCACCAAAATTATGCTAGACCTAATAGTAGAGTAGCTGGATACCAGGTCAGCACACAGAAATCAAAAGCTTTTCTATGCACCAAAAAACAGACTCACTGAGAGAGAAATGGGGCTATCAATTCCTTTCACAATGGCATCCAAAAATTGAAATACCTAGGAATCAATCTAATAAAAGAAATCAAAGACTTCTACTCTGAAAACTATAACACTCTGAATAAAGAGATTCAAGAGGATATCAGAAAATGGAATGGCATGCCTTGTTCCTGGGTAGGAAGAATCAACATAGTGAAAATGCCTATACTTCCAAAACTTCTATATAGATTCAATGCCATCCCAACTAAAATTCCAGCAGCATTCTTCACAGATCTTGAGAAAACAATCCAAAAATTCATTTGGAACAAGAAGGGAACTAGAATAATAAAAGAAATTCTAGGCAATAAAGACAAGGTAGGGGTATGACAATCCCCATCTTGAAACTACACTATAATTCTGTTATAAAAACAGCATGGAACTAGCAAAGAAACAGACCTGAGTACCAGTGGAGCAATTTAGAAGAAGCAGAATCAACTCCAGACACAGTCATCCACCTCATCTTTGACAAAGGACTCAAACACTGTAACAGGAGTAAAGACAGACTCTTTAATAAACAGTGTTGGAAAACTTGGGTTTCAACATGCCAAAGATTAAACCTGGTCCTATATCTCTCACTATTCACTAAACTAAAATTAAAATGGATTGAAGATCTAAAATTACAACCAAAATATGAAACAAGCTCAAAGAGAGGTTAGGTAGAACT
>NW_022900951.1:70903779-70915078 GCF_012274545.1 Fukomys damarensis
TTAAACTTTTTTTTTTTTTGGTACCGGGGATTGAACTCAGGTCCTTGAGCTTGCAAGAGGCAGTGGAACCACTGAGCTAAATCCCTGGCCCTAGAACTAATGAAGACATTAGTGTATTAAAAGATTTTATGAACAGAACCTCTATTGAACATGAACTAGCACAAACAATCAACAAGTTGAATCTCTTCTTATTGAGAAGCTTCTGTTTAGCAAGAAAACACCAACAGTGTGAAGAAACAACACAAAACTTGGGAAAAAATTTTCACAGATAGAGCAGATAAATTAGACACTTAAAAAAATGCTATCCATTAGAGACTGGTGAGAACTGGCTCACCTTACTTCCTTTGACCCTCATTCATGCACATTGTACTTCTTACAAGGCTAGATATACTCCTTTTGAGATTATGTTTGGCACACCTCCCCCTTGCCTCCCCAAATCAAGGGCCCAATTTAGGCAGAATTAACTATGAATCCCAGTTAAAGTATTTACAGGTGTTTCCTCATGTCCAAGAAAAAGTCCACTGTAATGTATTAGAAATCTTAATGCTTCCTATCTTGAGGCCAATCCACTCATTCCAGCTTGGGGTGCTGATAAAGAGATTCACAGAGAAAGACTAAAGCTAAAATAGAAGAGGCCATGTCTCATTGCAACACCCTCCCCATCAAGCTGACCAGAATTCCAAGCTAGATTCACGACACCCAAACAAAGGGCTCCCCAGGACTGTGCACTCTCAAGCCAGGAACTGAGCCACTTAAGATAAGACATAAGAGGCTAAAATGATTCTCCTCCTTCTGTGCTTCACTTGCCCTTGTTCCTGTTGGGATATATATCAAGGCAGGCCCTGGGTTTAAGTTCCTCTGTCTTCTACTGAGGTGGCATTACAAAACAGGAGGGCTAATGATCTCCTCACTGTCAAGAAAGAAAAAAAAAACTTATATGTCTATAAAAATGTTGTTATTATGCAAACCAATCAGAAATTGTCAGACAACCCACCAGATGAGGGATTGACTAAACAGTCAGTGGGAATGTTATAAAAATCCTGATAGCTGGTGGAGTATTCTTGGTGACTAAGAAATGTAGATTGGGACACTGGTGGGACCCCTCTTTAAAATCTTTATGTTACTGACAATTGGGCCCAGCTTCTTAAGCTGGTTTGTGCAGGTTGTTTTGCAACACATAAATGCTATCAAAATCCAAGTGTCTCACAAACTCATGATGATTTCAGACTCAGGTGCTTATATTTACATCAGTCATGTGGACATGTTGCTGAGAGTTAATGAATCAACTTAATTAAAAAAAAAGATGAGGTAACGATAGGGAATTTTGCAAGGAAATTTTCCTCCTGTGGTTCAAGCTGGACTTACTATGGGAAACTCCCTACTTTTAATTTTTCTATGTTCAACATGTCCAGACCTACCCTGCCTTGCATACCTGGATATGTCCAAATCGACTTCTATATCTCAGGAATGTCCTTGTCTCCAGAAGAATTTTGTCATTTCACCAGAATGTAAATGATTAAGACCTCATACCTTAAATCACCCAATAAACATGTTACTGGTATTATTTGAGCCATGCATGTTCAAATTCTGTAACCAATGAATGTATACCAAAGTTACCTCATTTGGAATGCCCCCTCCTTGAATGTATATTTTCTTTGTTCAACTGTGGGACTAGGCCAGTCTCTCATGTGTGAATGCAGACTGACCTGCTGTCATAATTAAACTTATTGTTCTGCCTCCACAGCTTCTGATAAGCTTCCTTCCTCCTGGACTAGCAAATAAGAGCCATATAATCAAATGGAGGTTTGCTGCTTCACACCCACATGAAAATTATTTCACTATCACATTATCTTAGCAATCTCTTCTTTCAAGAAAGTAGAAGCTTCATGAGTCAATTACCTCCTAAGAATCTCATTCCCCAAAACAATTAATGGATAACTTTGAGGATTACTTTTCAAACACATAGATTCTGGGAGACAAATTTCAAAATCAGAGTGTTTAGCATTAAAGCATATTACATTACACAATTTTACTTTTGAGAAGAGTTGTAAAGGCATTAACAAAGCCCCATTTATGGTATCTGATTCATATAAATTTATAGCTATTTTAACAAAAGGTGGAGCAAATCTGCACCAGCTATTGTTATTCAGTTATTATAAGTAGAATATTCTGTCATTTAAAACATTGAAGAGCTTCTATTTAAAATCAAAATTTGAATAAATATGCATGTTCTTATCCTTCTAAGTATCCCATTGCCTAGAATATATGAGATCTATTGAACAATATATAAAATATAATTTAAATGAAAATGAGAGATGAGATGAGTTGATTTGGCTGGGTAATGTGTGACTGACTTTGAAAACAAAGGAAGTTTGGATATCCATTACAGCAGAGATAATCTAATACTAAGGAATATGCCATTACACTTTACAAAATCCTTTATAGACTCAGTACTGATAGTATTAATGTGAGGAGTAGATGAAATAGGAAGATACTAGAAAGTCTCTGAAAAACTTAAACATCAGTATTAGATGAAAAACTATTTCTTTACTCCCTTTTCCCAGAAAAGTAAAAAATTTATTCCTTATTAAAAATAAAATGAGCAAGACTCAGACTTGGAGCAACAAACACAGAAAACTGTGGTATTGAGATCAGATCAGTACTGAAAATATGAATAATAAAGTATTCATGATGTACTTAAACAATATCTTCTCGCTTTTCCCTCTTTTGTTTTCCAATGCTAGATACCAGATTTGCTCCCCAACCATGCAGATTAGTAAAAATATTCTTTCTGGAGCAAAAAGAGGCATCAGAGCAATGAGCCATGGAAAGGACAAAATATACTTTGCATGTAAAAAGTATATTCTGAGCAGGGGATTTATTTCAGTGGTTCTGCTGCCTATGTTTCAAACACAAGGTCAAGTTCAATCTCCAGTACAAAAAAAATTAAAAGTATTTTCTATCTAAAGATTATACAGTGAAATGTATCAGTTGCCATGACTCTCCAATACCCAAATCACTACATGTATTGATGATGTATTTCTGACATCTTTTCTGGTGTATGTTAATGTCTTTCTGCTAAATATAAATGCTATATTAAATATTAAATCTTTTTGAAAAAATATGGAATGAGAAAGGCAAAATAAGAACAAAGAAGTGGAAAAACTGGAAGAAAGAACAACAATTCAGTAGTGGAAAAATATCTAAAGGGTTGTATAAAATTCTAGAAAAATTAGAATTTACATGCATAAAATAAAAATGGTTCATTTAATTAGAAAAAAGGACATTAGAAAAGAAGAATGTTAAAAACTTCACAGTGTTTTACTATTATGATTTTGTGTTGGGAGATATATTTCTTTCCATATATTGTTGCATATTTTATTCATGAAAGATGTCCTTTCATCAAATGCTCTATCAATATGCCTTAAAGAGATTGTTTCATTTTTCCTTCAGTTTGTCACTGTATTATTAATTTATTTGATTTTCAAAACACTGAAACATATGCTTAGGTTCCAGAAATAAATGCCATTTCACCATAACATACTGCTCGCTCCCAAGTTTAATTCAATTGAATATTTTTTTCATGATTTAAGTTTAAATGTTAATGGATTAAAGCACCTCCAAAAGACAGAGTGACAGACTGTATACAGAAACTGTGTACTGTCTATAAGAGATTTATTTTAGATTTAGGACACATGTAAAGGAATAAAAATGATACTCTATCAGTAGTAAATAAAAAAGAGCAGGAATGCTTCTAGTTATATCATACAAAATAGAATTTAAGACAAATATTTTTACAAGTGCAAAGAAGGGAATATTTTATAGGGATGATAGGGATGGTCTATTGAGAATGAACAATAAACTTAATGATAATAATAATAATGATGATGATGATAATAAAATATATGCACCAAATATTGGAGAACCTATGTATATCCAGAGTAAGCATTCATAAAACAGAAAGGAGAAACAGGTAATAATTTTTGAGTACTAATATCATTTTCTTTTGGTTTTGTTTATATGATGAGTTACATTTATTTATTTGCATATATTGTACAATACTTGTATCCCTGGAATCAAGCCTAATTGGTCATGGTGTATGATGCTTTTGATGCTTTGTTTCATTTTGTTTGCCAGTACATGTATCTTATTGAAAATTTTTGCAACATGTTCATTAGAGATACTGGCCTGTACTTCAGGGTTTGGATAGATCCTTGTCTGGTATTGAAATCCATTTGATGCTATCTCCCAGGAATTAATTTGGGAGCACTGCGAAGCCTATGACAAAATTCAACATCTATTTGTTATAAAATTTCCTCAGAAAATATGTATAGAGTGAACCTTTCCCAATCTGGTGAAAAGCTATTTATGACAAATCTAATTCCAACATCATATTAAATGGGAAAATACTGAAATCTTTTCCTTTAAAATTAGGAAGACAAGAATGTCTATTCTAACCACTTCTGTTCAATACAGTACTCAAAATGAATTAGAACGATTGCTTAAGAGAAAAAATAATGGAGATATAGTGGCATCTCAGTTCACAAACAATGCATTCCACAAATTCTGAGGAAGGCCACATTTGTTTTAGTCACTTGATATTGAGTTTACAAATAGAAGCAAAATTTGACCAAATTCTTCTGTTTGTGAAGCAAATTGTTCTTGAACAGAAGCATTTGGGAACCAAGGCGTTACTCTACATATAGTAAGGGAAAGATTCAAGGAATCATTACTTGCAGATGACACTATCTTCTACTTAAGAGACACAAATAATTCCACCAGAAGATTCCTAGATTTCATAACCATATTCAGCAAGGTGGCCAGATACAAAATCAACACAGAAGAACCATAATGATTGTATATACTAATTATGAACTCAATGAGAATGAATTTAGGAAGAAAATGTTACAATAAAATCAAGAAAAATCAAATACTTGAAATTAAGCAAACCAAGAATGTGAAAAAGTTCTACAATGAAATCTACATTACTCTTAAAATGGAGATTAAAGAAGACATCAGAAAAGAGAAAGATACTCCTGTTGCTGGATAGGCAGAGTCAATAGTGGACTGACTATACTCCCAAAGCTGATATTTAGAATTAGTGAAATCTCATTCAAAATAACAGCATTCCTATTTCACATTGTCAATTATTTCATTAGGAAAAAAAGGACTAAAGGTGTAGGGAAATTGGGAAGGGTAGGGGAAAGGTAATAAGGGAAAAGAAAAAAAGATACTCCTGTTGCTGGATAGGCAGAGTCAATAGTGGACTGACTATACTCCCAAAGCTGATATTTAGAATTAGTGAAATCTCATTCAAAATAACAGCATTCCTATTTCACATTGTCAATTATTTCATTAGGAAAAAAAGGACTAAAGGTGTAGGGAAATTGGGAAGGGTAGGGGAAAGGTAATAAGGGAAAAGAAAAAAAGGAGAAAATGAAAAGATGGAGATAAAGTGTTTGTAAATGGGGAGGGGAGGAGGGGGTGAAGGGAGGGCAGGGACAAGGGGAAAAAATGAGAACCAAGATCTGTCATGTAAATGTACAAATTCCCAATAATGAATGTATCTGTACTGTGTAACTAAAATGTACCAATAAACTCAATGAGGAAAAAAATAACAGCATTTCTCGCAAATGCAAATTTCATAAGGAACAAGAGACCCATAATTGGACTGTAAACTTGAGGACTATGTCTTGTCCTTCATTTTCTCTCTCTTCCCCCCTCTGCCTTTTTCTGTTGGCCTCTCTGTCTCTCACTCTCTCTCTCTGTCTTTCTTTCTCTGAATTTCCTTGTTGCAATGAACTTAGCTATCCTCCATTACACCCTTTTGCCATGATATTCTATCTCACTCCAGGCTCATAGAAATGGTATAAACAAACCATGGGCTGAAAACTCTGATATCATAAGCTAAAATAAATTTTTCCTACTTTAAGTTGATTTTCTTAATCACAGTAGTGGAAAGCAAACACAACCACACCTGTTGAGTTACTACTAGCAAATATAATAATAATAAGAATCAATATCAATTAATATTGATAAAAATTCAAATTTCAAAAGAAAGATTGCAAATAAATGTAACTTTACCCCCAATTGACAAGAAATAAAATAGTGAGTTAAACAAGCACCTAATTAGAAGGAAGGAAATAATACAGAGCAGAAATAAATGAAAAAAGTTTAAAGTAAAAAAAAATGCACGTAGATTTCACTTTTGAAAGTTTAATAAAATTGACAAATTTATGGCTTTCCAATTAAGAAAAGGAAAAAAAAAAACCTAAGTTATATGAAATCCAAAATGAAAAAAAGCAGTATCATGAATGATGCCACAGCCAGGGATTTAGCTCAGTGGTTCCACTGCCTGCCTAACAAGCATGAAGGTCCTGAATTTGATCCCTGGTACCCAAAACAAAACAGCACACCAAATGAATGATGCCACAAGACTAAAAATGATTATCACATGAACAATTATATTGCAACAAACAGAACACACAAGAAGAAAACGATAGTGCATGGTTTAGATCTGAAATAATTTCCCTAAATCTCAAGTGTCAGAAAGAGGGCATTTGGAAGCTCATTGGATCAGTAGGTGTATCACGGGATGTACTCATCAGTAGTTAAATCCAGTGTTGATTTCATAGCTGAATGCACCCTTAGGAAGCAGAGATAATGTGGGAGATTATGGAAAATATGCCTTTGGAAGGTATTTCTCTCTCCTCTCTCTCTTCCTGGCCTGGTACAGTGCATTGGGGAGCCTTCCTCTCTAGGATCATTCACCATGTCATTTCAGCCTTGGAGTCAAAGAACCAGGGACTTATCCCTGTGAAATTGTGAGCTAAATAAAATTATACTCCTTTAAATTGTAGGTGTTGGGTGTTTTGATCCAATGATGAGAAAGCTGAATATGAATAGATGTCTATATACAGCAAACTACTAAGACTGAATAATTAAAAAAAAAACTTTTAAATTTTAGGAATGAGTAGGGAGTTGAATTAGTAATCAAAGAGCATACAATAAATAAAACCCCAGAATTCTAAAAGCATTTAGAGAAGAATTAATGACAAATTTCATGGCCAATTTCATGTGATGATAACTTGATTAGGATAATGTTTCCTTGGAAATAATTAGTAGACTGAGTGAAGACAATCTTCAATATGTGATTAAGCATCATCAAACCATCATAGGCCTGAATTTTAAAAATGTTCCCTGTTTGAGCAGGAATATTTTACTTCTGCCTCTTGGTCCTTTGGACTCTGACTGGGATTTATATAATCAGTTTTACTGATTCTCCTGTTTTCTGATTCTGCCTGTACTACACTGGGTTTCCAGGCTCTCTGAATCTTCAAATAATCGATTGTGGGACTTCTCACCTGTAAAACTGTTAAAGCTAGTTCCGTATATATTCAAAGTAGATTTAAGGCTACTAAAAACTTGGTTTTCAGTAGTATGGAGTGTACTGATAACCCATAACAGGAACTGTTTACAAAGATTTACATAATATTTGCTTTGGATACTCCTAATCTATCATTTTCAAATAGTGAGGAATTATGTAATTTTGTACATAAATCTTTCACTTTTCAGGAAAATACAAATGTCTATTGATGTTTGTGTTTTGTTCCAAAAATCATTTGACAAACTAAGGAAATAAAAATTCTGCTCAGGGGTTTAAATTCTTAGCTGACACACCTCATCAAAGCAAAGCAAAAGCTTCTGGGTGTAGCCTGAAGGAGAGTTGTATATCATGTAGCTATACAGCTCAAAATCAAATGCAGAACCTCATGCTGTGATTGACTGAATTACAACAAATATTGCACTTCTAGTCTCATGATTTGTCTCCTGTTAATGTAATAGCATTGATTGGCAAGGAATGATATAATGAAAATAAAAATTAGGACATATAGAATAAGCCAAATGAAATTTAAATTTTGAGCCTTTAATTTCTGATGAATATTCATTGCCTGTGGAGGACAACTCCAAACCCTAAATTGCTTTGCTTTCTCCAGAAAAACTTGGAAGTAACTTTCTTGTCTCAAATAAAAGTGGTTTCACAGACTTCAGCCACATTATATTAGTCTTTCTACAACTGAGAGAAGGGGTTAAATTCTATTGCTAGAGGAAATAAAAATTCTGGTTGATAAAACATTATATTGAAAATATGAGGAGCATAGGAGAACATATGAGGAACATATGAGTGGGTTCACAACAGAATACAAGAGTCCAAAGATAGATTCTCAGATATAGAAGATAAAATTTCAGTCAGTGACCTTGAAAAGAGAGGTCCCTTAAAAACAATAGGGGGTCATGAGAAATTGATCCAACAACTATTAGATGGTTCAAAGAAGAATAACATAAGTCTGATAGGAATCCAAGAAGTAGCAGGAGAAAATGCAAATGACTTTAAAAAGCTGTTCACAGAATTAATTATAGAAAATTTCCCAAACAGAGGGGAAGAATTTGACATACTGTTAAGTGAGGCATATAGGACTCCAACTAGCCATGATCAAAAAAAAAATCTATACCTAGACATATAATAATCAAGATCCCAGAAACCCAACAGAAGAACAAAATACTACAAGTAGGAAGAGAAAAGAAACAAATCATATGCAAAGGAAAGCTCATCATAATCAAAGCAGACTTTTCATCACAAAACCTTAGGTTAAGGAGAGCACGGAATGAGACATTTCAAGTACTAAAAGAAAACAACCTCCAACCTAGACTGATGTATCCTGCAAAACTTTCTTTCAAAATGGAATGGGGAAATAAGATACTTCCATGACAAAGAACACCTGAGAAACTTCATGAATACCAAACCAGCACTACAAGGAATTCTAAACAATATCCTAGAAAAAGACACTGAAGGTAACAACACAATGAGGACCAACTGAGCAAATCAAATAGGTAAGAAACTAAAAGAAGGTGAAGAAAACATGACAATAATGTTAGTACATATCAGTTATAACCACCAATATCTGTAGAGTGGATTAAGAAGCAAAATCCAATAATATGTGGTATGCAAGACACACCTAGTGCAAAAAGAAGCCTATAGACTGAAAGTGAAAGGACAGAAAACTTCATGCAACAGGAGTCCAGAAAAAAGCAGGTGTAGCAATCTTATTCACAAAGTAAATTTCAAACCTAAACTCATTAAAGAGACAAAGAAGGCCACTACATACATGTGAAGGGAACAATTCAAGAGGAATAGACAACAAATAATTCATTTTCAATCTACTGAGTATGTTAGAAAGCACATATGCTCCTTTTCTCTTTTCTTTTTCTTTCCCTGGTGCTGGGGATTAAACTCAGCATATTGCTCTGGCTAGGCAGGTGCAACACTACTGAGCTAAATCTCAGCTTTACATTTTATATTTTTAAAATTTATCAACATATTAATCTTGTCTTTATATGTTGGTCTACCAAATTAATGAGTTATTTTGGTTCTCATTTTCTTTGCTTTTTTGAGAATTTATGAAATCTGTATATATGAGTAGTATGAAAAATATTAAGGTCCATCTGTCATTCTCCTCTCTCATCTCTGTCTTCTGCAAACTTCCTTTTCTGTCACTACATATTATTTGGTTGGAAATTTGTTAAGACAAATTTTGTTATGTTATCAATATGTCTTTGTACCTATTTTCTACTGATAATGAATATTAATTTTAAGTAAATTTTATCATAACTATACTTAAAAAAATGGATAATAAATCATTAATATCATTCAGTATCTGGTACATATGACAAATTCTCCAACTGCCTCAAAGATGGTATTTGTTTTTCTCAAATCACACAAATCACAAACATTCCACACATCACTGCACTGTTTTATTATACCAAAGTATATATTGTATTGTAGAAAATATGCATTGTGTATATGTGTGGGGGTATGTTTTTACACATATGTGTGCACTATTAAATGAGAAACATGGTCATGAATGTGGCAGGATTTTGCACATTTGGCATATTGATAGTTTCTCTGGTAACCGTATGATTTCTCTAAATTAGATGCTTGATTTAATTCATAGTCATTTGTTTGGGAAGCATATTACATTTGCATTGGTATTAAATTCTATCATGCTTATAAAATATAATAAAAATTAGTATGGGTTATAATAAAAAAGAAGGAAAAATCTGATCTTAAAAATATTAACTCTTTTAGTTGTTTTTGGATTTCAAATATAAGTATATTTCTTTTCTGTGGGAAGTTTTGTTAGAAAATATGAGTGATATAATCAACAAGCATATGATATTTATCAAATTAATAAAACCAGGGAGTTAATAAATCATAAAATTTTGTGGACAGTTTCTCAACTATAACATGTAATTCTGTTTTATTTGTAAATAAAATATTTCAAAAATATACGAAAAGAAAATGAGAAAGAACATATAATATTTGAAGATCATATCAAACTAATAATGTATTTGGATTATCAGTCTGTGTTGCATAAATTTTTGTTTATTTCATATCTTTTTTTGCTGTCATATATATGTATATTTGAAATTTTTATTTAGTATCTCCATTTCTGGTTGTCATGTATGTTTGCAATCTTTAATAAAAAAAGAAAGAAAATATGAGGAGCAGAAGTGACAAATATGAGAGTGTCAGAATGATAGCAAAGAGCTTGTGCACATGATCACATAATAAAACAATATGAAATCATAGAAAATGAATGCAAGAGCTGCTAGATCATGCAAAGACTAAAGTAAGATTAATTGAAATAAGAAAAAAATCAGAATATAGCAAGAATGGTATAAAAATGTTAACAGAAGTCTTAATGGAAAACATTTTAAGTATGGGGAAATGATTCAACATACAAATAAATGAGACTTATACTACTTCACATAGCCCTGACAAGAAAAACCTTTTTAATTAAATGTTATAGTCAAATCTCAAAAGTCTAACACAAAGACAGAATTTTAAAAGTTGGTAAAGAAAAGCAACAAAAAACACATAAATGCAAACCAAAAAGAATTATAACAGAGATCACAGCACAAATTATAAATGCCATAAGTTTTCAAAGCAGTGTTTTAAGCCCTAAAAGAAAAAAATTCAACCCATAATAATGTAATCTGCAAAATGATCTTTCAAATTTTGTGGAGGAACATAGACATTTAATAACAAATAATACCTTAAGAAATTCATGACCGGCCTGCCTACCTGCCTGTCTGCGATCACCCGGCGGCGTGCGCGTGAGCTCCCGGCGTGCGCGTGAGCTCCCGGCCTGCGCGACAACAGACCCAGGAAGGACCCAAGGACCCCAGAGGGGGTTTTTCTCAGCTGCCTGCCTACCTGCCTGTCTGCGATCACCCG
>NW_022900951.1:70920227-70923217 GCF_012274545.1 Fukomys damarensis
AAGACTCAGTTCAGTTCTGTTATTTCATTGCTGATTTTTCATCTAGATGATTCGTCTGTTTGTGTCAGTGCAGTATTGAATTCCCCCACTACAATTACATTAGTGCTTAATTTCATTTTGCACATCCATTAATATTTGCTTTGTATAGTTGGGGGCATTAGTATTCAATTGATACATATTTATGATTATAATTTCTTCCTCTTATAGCCTTTACAAAGATGTAATGACCTTTTTTGTCTGTCTTAATTCATTTTGGTTTGAAATCTACACTGCCTGCAAATGAGATAACTACTTCTGCTTTTTTTCTGGGCTCCTGTCACACAAAGAACTGTTTTCCATTCTTTTACTCTAAGTGTATGAATTTATTTCTGGATTAAGTGGGTTTCGTGTATACAGCATATTGTTGGATTTTGCTTCATAATCCATTCTGCCAGCCATTTTTTCTTTTGATTGGTGAACTGAGGCCATTAAAATTAATGGTTATAACTGTAATGTACTGACTTTTCATTGCTATGTTATTTTTCTGTTTATGGTTCTTTAATTTTTTTATTTTTCTCTCTCTCCCCTTAAATATCTTGCCTGTTATATTTGCTGTGTTGGCCTTTTGGAGTTGTGTCTTTCATTTTCTTTTTCCAGAATATTATTTAGAAGTATTTGGGGTGCTGGTTTGGTGTCCATGAAATTTCTCAGGTGTTCCTTGTAATGGAAGTATCTTATTTCCCCATTAATTTTGAAAGATAGTTTTGCAGTATAAATCAGTCTAGGTTGGAGGCTGTTTTCTTTTATCAAACCAGCACTACAAGGAATTCTAAACAATATCCTAGAAAAAGACAATGAAGGTCACAACACCATGAGGCCCAACAGAGCAAATCAATTAGGCAATGAAAGAAACTAAAAGGAGAGGGGGATAATTAAAAAGAGCCAACAACAGGAAAATAACATGATAATGACAAGTCAATACATATCAGTTAAAACAATCAATGAAAATGGGCTCAATTCACCAATCAAGAGAAATAGATTGGCAGAATGGATTAAGAAGCAGAATCCAACAATATTTTGTATATACCAAACACACCTAGTGCAAAAATAAGCCCATAGACAGAAAAAGAAAGGATGGAAAACAATTCTCCATGCGAAAGGATCCCAGAAAAAAGTAGGGATATCAATCTTATTCACAGACAAAGTAAATTTCAAACCAAAACTAATTAAGAGAGACAAAGAAGGCCACTACATACTTGGAAAGAGAATAATTCAAGAGGAACAGATGACAATCATATACGCACCAAATATTAATGCCCCCAACTATATAAAAAATATTAACTAACATGAAAAACCAAATAAGCACTAATACAATTGTATTGGGGAACATAAAAACCCTACTAACACAAATGCGTGGATCATCTAGACAAAAAATCAACAACAAAATACTAGAACAGAACCAAGCTTTTGAACACATGAACTTAATAGATAATTATAGAGTGTTCCAGATCACAAAATCAGAATATGTATTCTTTTTCTGTGAACATGGGTCATTCCCCAAAATAGACGACATACTAGTACATAGAACAGGTTTGAAAAAATGCAAAGGAATTGAGGTTATCTCCCTCATATTATCAGATAATAGTGCAATCAAGCAGGAGATCAATAGCATAGGAGACCGTAGTAACTTTGCAAACACATGGAAATTGAACAACACTATCCTGAACAATCAATGGGTCAAAGAGGAAATTGAAGAAGAAATCAGACAGTTTTTACAAATAAATGATAATACCAGTACAATATACAGGAATCGATGGGACACAATGAAAACAGTTCTACATGGAAAATTCATAGCATTGAATGACCACACTAGGAAAACAGAGCAAGCTCAAATAAACAACCAAATGATAAATCTTAGACTGCTAGAAAAAAATGATCAAGAAATACCCAAAGCTCATACATGGGAGGAAATTATAAAGATTGGAGAAGAAATCAATGCAATGGAAGCTAAGAAAATGATAAAAAAATGAATTGAAGAGTAGGATTTTTTAAAGAATAAACAAAATTGATAAACCCTTATCTACCCTTGTCAAAAAGAGGAAAGAGCTGCGCGACAACAGACCAAGGAAGGCCCCAAAGACCCCGGAGGGGGTCTCTTCAGCTGCCTGCCTGCATGAGATCACCCGGCGGCAGGCGCGCGACCTCCCGGCCTGCGCTACAACAGACCCAGGAAGGAAGGTAGCCGCGCGGGCGCCCATGAAACCCCCCCACGACCCCCCCCCCCCGTTCTCAAAGCTCCTCATTGGGCCAGTCCTTAGATCAACTCTGCAGAGGCATAGGTTCTCATGAAGGGTAGTTTTCTGAGCTCCCAACTTTGAACATCTTTAAAGAAAGGGCAGGGGAAAACCGTAATAGAACTGAGAGGAGTTCAACCCTGAGGGTAAGGAAACTAAAGTTAGGCCTTGCAGATTGTGTTCAGTCTCAGTCGTGGGGAACAGCCATTGGCTAGCTGAGACCAGGGGATTTGGTTCCGCATATGGCTGTGCATGTGGTATAATATGAGATCAGAGGCAGCCTGAAAGAGGACCTTCAAATTTTTTTTTCTCTCTCTCTTTTTTCTTTTTTCCTCATTCCACCCTAAAATTTCTTTCTTTTTTCTGTCCTCTCTCTCCAACTCAGTCTCTTGCTCCACCATATTGTCCCTCATCTCCCTTTTTATTCCAGCTCCTGAATAACTCAGACTTCTTCTTTTATTATTTTTTGTTTTTAGGAGGGGTTTCTCTTTATGTTCTTTTCTCCAGTCATTTTACCTCACTCATGGCTCTGTACCTTCAAGGGAAGGCAAGTGCCTGTTACTGTTAAGGGGATATATTCCTGTCCTTATTCCTGCACTCTCTCTATTCCCCCTGAAGTTAATAGCTTTGTAAAGATAGTAAGGGAATTCTACAACCTCTGGATTCACTTCAAACCTGCTCTAATTCTTTCACTTATCTAGTCCTCTCATTCTAAGT
>NW_022900951.1:70923507-70923795 GCF_012274545.1 Fukomys damarensis
ATGATAGAAGCCATGAAGACTCAGCATAAGAAAGAAATGGAAACAATGAATGCCCAACAGAGGAAAGAAATGGAATCCATAAAACAGATTCAAACAGATATCCAGGAGATTAAAAACTCTATTGAAAGTGTACGCAACGGAATAAAAGAATGCAAAGATAGAATTTCAGATATAGAAGATAGGATCACAGTCAGTGAACATGACAAAAGAGGTCTATTAAAAACAGTAAGGGATCATGAGAAGTCAATCCAACAACTCCTAGATGATACAAAGAAAAATAACATAAGA
>NW_022900951.1:70924295-70966149 GCF_012274545.1 Fukomys damarensis
ACAGATTAAAATTAGACCCTTATCTTTCGCCACGCACTAAATTAAAATCCAAATGGATTAAAGGTCTAAATATTAAAATAGAAAAATTAAACTTGCTGGAAGGTAAGTTAGGCAGAAATCTGGAAGACATTGGTATAGGAAAAGACTTTATGACCAAATCCTCAGTAGCACTGGAACTAGCAGATAGCATCAACAACTGGGATCTCATCTTACTAAAAAGCTTCTGTACTTCAAAAGAAAACATCAGCAGAACTGAGAGACGATCTACAATGTGGGAAAAAATTTTTACCAGGTGTTCCTCAGACAAAGGACTATTATCAAGGATATATAAAGAACTCAAAACAATCAGTCCCCCCAAATATAAAGACCCGATTCAAAAATGGGCATCCGAAATGTACAGACATTTCTCAGACAAAGAATTAAAAGCAGCAAGAAAATATTTGAAAAAATGTTCCACATCACTGGTCATTCGAGAGATGCAGATGAAAACAACACTGAGATTCCAGCTCACCCCACAAAGAATGGCTGCTACCAAGAAATCACACAATAACAAATGTTGGCGGGGTTGTGGGGAGAAAGGAACCCTTCTCCATTGTTGGTGGGATTGCAGACTGGTTCAACCACTATGGAAATAGCTGGGTATCTTTCCAAGAGAATTAAAAGAATCATATCACAGAGAAGTATGTGCACCCATGTTTATAGCGGCACAGCTTGTAAAAGCTAAATCTTGGAAACAGCCTATTAGCCCATCTGTTGGAAACTGGATAAAGAAGTTGTGGTTTTGGTATAAAATGGAATATTACTCAGCCATAAAGAACGAGAAAATAGATTCATTCATAGGAAATGGATAGATATTGAAGATATACTCCTAAGTGAAATAAGTAAGTCACACATGTGTGAATACCAAATAGTTTCCCTGGTGTGAATAATCTGCAACAATGCATAAGATTCCAATAAGATTACTGACATTTAGAAATGGGAAGAAAGGAGCTAAAGGTGTAGGGAAGTTGTGATGGGTAGGGGAAGAACAAAACGGGAAAAGAAAAAAATGTGAGAGAATGAAAAGATGAAAATAAAGTGTTTGTAGATGGGGACGGGAGGAGGGGGTGAACGGAGGGCAGAGGTAAGGGGAAAAAATGAGAATCAAGACGTGCCATGCAGAGATACATGATCCCAACAATGAATGTAACTGTACTGTATCCCTAAAATGTACCAATAAACTCAATAAAATTAATAAATTAAAAAAAAGAGGAAAGAAAAGGCTCAGTTCCATGCAGTTAGGAATGAAAAAGGTGAAGTCACAAAATGTCCAACAGAAATCCAGAAGATCATCAATACCTACTTTGAGAACCTGTACACTAATAAAATGGAAAACACAGAAGAAATGGACAGATTTCTAGATACTTATGAATTACCAAAGCTGAACAAAGAAGATAAAAACATTTTAAACACACCAAATACAATTAGCGAAATTGAAAATGTAATTAAAAGTTTACCAACAAAGAAAAGCCCAGGTCCTGATGGATTCACTGCTGGATTTTACAAGACATTTAGAGAAGAAGTACTGCCACTACTCTGTAAACTTTTCAATGAAAATTAAAGGGAAGCAATATTTCCAAATTCATTCCTTGAAGCAAGTATTACTTTGATTTCCAAACCAGGGAAAGACCCAATTAAAAAAGAGAATGACAGGCCAATCTCATTAATAAATATAGATGCAAAAATCCTTAATAAGATACTAGCAAACAAAATACACAGAAACATCAAGAAGATCATACATCCTGACACCAAGTTGGATTTATTCCAGAGATGCAACGATGGTTCAATATACATAAGTCAATAAATGTAATACACTATATTAACAAAGTCAAGGACAAAAACCATATGATCCTCTTGATAGAAGCAGAAAACACATTTGATAATATTCAACACCCATTCATGATAAAAACCCTGCAAAAAACTGGAGTAGATGGTCTATATCTCAACTTAATTAAAGCTAACTATGAAAAACCAACAGCCAACATCATATTAAATGGCCAAAAACTGAAAACCTTCACCTTAAGATCAGGAAGAAGACAAGAATGCCCACTATCATCACTTCTCTTCAATATAGTTCTGAAAAAATTAGCCACAGCAATTAGAAAACAGAAAGAAATTAAAGCAATAAAGATAGGAAAGGAAGAAGTTAAACTGTCATTATTTGCTCACAATATGATACACTACAATGAAGATCCAAAAACTCCACAAAAGACTTCTAGGCTTAATTGACAGATTCAGTAGAGTAGCTGGATACCAGGTCAACACTCAAAAATCAATAGCCTTCTTGTACACAAATAATAGACTCACTGAGAGAGAAATGAGGGAAATAACTCCTTTCACAATAGCATCCATGAAATGAAGTATCTAGGAATCAAACAAATGAAAGAAGCAAAAGACCTGTACACTGAAAACTACAGCACTCTAAGAAAAAGAGATTGAAGAGGATATAAGAAAATGGAAAGATATCTCCTGCTTCTGGTTAAGAAGAATCAACATAGTGAAAACGGCCATACTACCAAAACTGCTATACAGATTCAATGCAATGCCGATTGAAATTCCAACACTATATTTATGGAACTAGAAAAAATAATCCAAAAATTTATTTGAAACCAGAAGAGACCTAGAAGAGCAAAAGCCATCCTAGGCAATAGAGACAAGGCAGTAGGTATAACAATTCCCAATTTGAAACTATACTACAAAGCCATTGTGATAAAAACAGCATGGTACTAGCAAAGAAAGAGATCTGAGGATCAGTGGAACAGATTGGAACATACAAAAAGAACTTCAGATGTACTCAGCTACCTCATGTTTGAATAAGACAAAGGAGCCAACCATCCTAACTGGAGGCAAGATAGAATCTTTAATAAATGGTATTGGAAAAACTGGCTTTCAATCTGCCAAAGATTAAAACTAGGTGTTAATCTTTCACCATGCACTAAACTAAAATCCAAGTGTATTAAAGACCTAAATATTAAAAAGAGACTAAATATGCTGGAAGATAATTTAGCTAGAACTCTGAAGACATTGGCATAAAAAAAGACTTTATGAACAAACCCTCAGTAGCACGCGAACTAGCAGAAAGAATCAACAACTGGAATCTCATCTTATTAAAAAGCATCTGCACTGCAAAAGAAATCATCAACAGAACTAAAAGACAACCTACAATGTGGGAAAAAATTTTTATCAGCTGCTCCTCAGACAAAGGACTCTTATCTAGAATATATAAAGAATTCAAAACAATCACTTCCCTCCAAATATAAAGACCCAATTCAAAAATGGGCATCTGAAATGAACAGACATTTCGCAGGCAAAGAAGTAAAAGCATCAGATAAATCTATGAAAAAATATTCCACATCACTGGTCATTTGAGAGATACACATGAAAACAACACTGAGATTCCACTTCTCCCCACAAAGCATGACTGCTATCAAGAAATCAACCAATAACAAATGTTGGTGGGGTTGTCGGGAGAAAGGAACCCTTCTCCATTGTTGGTGGGAGTGCAGACTGGTGCAACAACTATGGAAATCAATATGGAGATACCTCAAAGATTTAGATTTAGAGGTTCCATTTGACCCAGTCATCCCTCTGCTGGCTATCTGTAAAAGAATTAAAAGAATCATACCACAGTGATACATGTGTACCCATGTTTATAGCAGCACAGTTTGTAATAGCTATAACTTGCAAACAGCCCATTTGTCCATCAGTTGGAAACTGGATAAAGAAGATGTGGTTTTCCATAAAATAGAATACTACTTAGCTATAAAGAATGAGAAAATTGAGCTACTCATAGGAAAATGGATATGTATTGAGGATATACTCATCAGTGAAATAAATAAGTCACACATGTGTGAATACCAAATAGTTTCTGTGTTGTGAAAAAGTATAATTGTACATAAGATCCTAATGATATATTTGACAATGTGAAATAGGAAGAAAAGGGTTTAAGGTGTAGGTTAAATGGGAAGGGTAAAGGAAAGGTAATAAGGGAACAGAAAAAAATGAGAAAATGTAAAACAGAAATAAAGTGTTTGCAAATAGGGAAGGGTGGAGGGGGTGAAAGGAGGGCAGGTTAAAGGGGAAAAAATGAGGACCAAGACCTGTCATGTAAAGGTACAAGATCCCAATGATGAATGTAACTGTACTGTATACCTAAAATGTGCCAATAAACTCAATGTAAAAACGAGAAGAGAAAGTAAAGAAGCAAAAATATGTACGTATATATTTATATTCTTCATAATGTTAAATGTAATAAATCAGACTAACTGGCACACATATTGCATCTTTTATCTCATATTAGAAATGAAAATGTTTGACTAGTTAAAGAGCAAAATAAAACATAGATATTAAAAATATAGATAAATTTTTTGTGAATTGGAAGGGAGAGAAGGGAGGGAATAAAGAAAATAGTAAAAACAGTTTAAAATGATGGAGATATGTACATATACCCCATGATGAATGTAATCATTAGGTACTGCAAAAGTGTGCTAATAAACCTATAAAAGTAGAAACGTTGAAAAATCTTCTATTTACCTAGATAGGGTTAGAAATAAAAAATGAAATAGTAGGGGATAATGTCCATTGGGGAAGAGGCAATATATTATATAAAAACTGTGCTTATGTTTTTGTAAATTATGAATAAGGTTTTTCAATTTTCTTTATGATATTCTTTATGACCATTCAACTTGCAGTGGCATGAAAGCATTTTCTCTTCAAATAAATAAGTGATTGTTTTAAAACCTTTCTGATACAAAATATAGCAAACAGATACATACATAGCAACATGCAGCATCCTATCCTTTTTTTCTTCACCAAACCCTATATGGATAGTTTTATTTTTATTTGATTCAATAAGATTTCTTTTCTCTTGCTCTGCAGCACCTTTTTTTTTTTTGTACCAGTGATTGAACTCAGGTTCTTGCATCAAAACCACTGAGCTAAATCCTCAGCCCTGCAGAAGATTTTTTAATATGAATAGATCCCACTTATTGTTAGTGCTAGTTCATGGGCAACTGATGTTTTTATTGTTTTTGTTTTTTGTTTTTTTGTACCAGGGATCAAACTCAAGTCCCCGTATTTGCAAGGCAGATGGTGGAACCACTGAGCTAAATCCATGGGCCTGCAACTAAGGTTTGGTTCATAAAAACTTTTCCTACACCCGTGTCTTCAAGAGTTCGATCTAACCTCTCTTCGAGCCAGTTTATTGTTTCTGTTTTAATATTTAGATCTTTAATCCACTTTAAATTTAGTTTAGTGTGTGGTGAGAGATATAGGTCTAATTTTAATCTTTAGTAAGTTTAACAGTTTTTCTAGTACCATTTATTATAGAGGTCCACTTAGATATAAATGTCACCAGTTTCTTGTTCTTTTTGGGTGAGTAGTACTTCATTTTATAAAAACAAAATAAAACAAATTGTGCTGCTATTAGAGATTCCATTTGAACCAGCTCTCCCTCTGCAGTGTGTCTTTAAAAAAAAAATTAAAAGAATCCCACCACAGTGATATATGTTCACCCATGTTTATATCAGCACAGTTTGTATTAGCTAAAACTTGGAAACAGCCCAGTTACCCATCAAGAGGAGACAAGAAAAAGAAGATGCATTTTTTTCTATAAAATGGAGTGTTACTCAGCCATAAAAAATGAGAATTTAGTCTTTTATAGGAAAATTGATTCACATCGAGGCCATACTCTTAAGAGAAATAAATAGGACACAAATGTGTAAATAACAAATAGTTTCTCTGGTGTGAAAAATATGTAAATAATGTTCAAATTGTATAATTTATAATGTGAAATAGGAATAAAAGTGATACAGGAGTACAGGAAATGGGAAGGATAGGGGAAAGGAAGAAGGGAAAAGTAAAAATATGAGAAGGGAAAAAATGGAAACAAAGTATTTTTAAATAGGGAAGGGTGGAGAGGGTGAAGGGAGTGCAGGGGTATGGGGAAAAAATAAGAACCAAAATACATCATGTAAAGATACAAGATCCCAATCAAGAGTGTAATATAACTGTACTGCATACCTAAAAAGTACCAATAAACTCAATGCAAAAAGAAACAGACGGTGCTATAAACATGAATGTGCAATATCATTGTGGTATGATTCTTCATGGAAGATACCCAGCAGAGGAATAACTCAGTCAAAGGGGACCTGTAATCCTAGTTGTTTCAGGTATCTCTATATTGGCTTCTACAGTGGTTGCACGGGTGTGCACTCTCATCAACAATGAAGGGTTATTTTCTCCCCACAACCCCTCCAACATTTGTTATTGGTTGATTTCATGATAGAAGCCATTCTTTCTGGGTTGAGGTAGCTCAGTATTCTTTTCATCTGCATTTCTCAAATGACCACTGATGTTGAAGATTTTTTTCTTATGAGCATTTGCTGCTTTTTGCATCTTTGTCTGAGAAATGTCTCTTCATTTCTGATAAGCATTTTTAAATGGGTATTTATATTTGGGGAGTCTGATTTTTAGTTCTTTATATATTCTAGATAGTAGACCTTCATGTGAGGAAGAGCTTGAAAAATATTTCTCACTTTGCAGGTTGGCTCTTAGCTCTGTTGGTTTCATTTGCAGTGCAAAAGATTTTTAATAAGATGAGATCCCAGTTGTTTAAGCTTTCTGCTACTTCCCATATTACGAAGGATTTGTTCATAGAGTCTTTTCCTATGCCAAAGTCTTGGAGAGTTGTACTTATCTTCCAGCAAGCTTTTTTCTGTTTTAACATTTAGATCTTTAAATCACTTGGATTTTAGTTTAGGGCATGGTGAAAGATAGGCTTCTAGAATTTATCATTGGCAATTTGAAATCCAGTTCTTCCAATACCATTTGTTAAAGGCACTATCTGTCCTCCAGTGAGGTTGTTTGACTCCTTTGTTGAAGATGAGGTGGCTGAGTGTGTCTGGAGTTATTTCTGCATCTTGAAATCTGTTCCACTGGTCCTCAGGTCTGTTTCTTTGCCAATACCTTGCTGTATTTATCACAGCAGCTTTGTAGTCTAGTTTCAAGTTGGGGAATGTGATACCCCCTACCTTATCTTTATTGGCTAGAGTTGCATACTAAATGGTCAAAAACTGAAATTTTTCACACTAAAATCAGGAACAAGACAAGGATGTCCACTATCCCCACTCTTGTTCAATATAGTTTTGGAAACATAAGCCACAGCAATTAGATAAGAGACATAAGCTAAGGGAATAAAGATTGGAAACAAGGAAGTCAAATTATCATTACTTGCAGATTATATGATATTCTTTTTAGAAGACCCTAAGAACTCCACCAAAATACTTCTAGACTTAATAAGCAAATTCCAAACTAGATACAAGGTTGGCACACAAAAATCAATAGTTTACCTCTGTACAAAAAAACAGACTCACCGAGAGAGAAATGGGGTAAATAATTCCTATATAGCATCCAAAAATCGAAATATTTAGGAAACAACCTAACAAAATTAATCAATGACCTCTACTCTGAAAACTATAGCACTGTGAAAAAAGTGAACTGAAAAGGGTATCAAAAAATGGAAATATATCCCTTGCTCCTGGGTAAGAAGAATCAACATAGTGAAAATTGCCATACTTCCAGAACTGCTATATAGATTCATTGCAATCCCAATTCAAATTCCAGGGGCATATTTCACAGACCTTAGGAAAACAATCCAAAAATTCACTTGGAAAAAGAAGAGACTAGAATACCAAAAGCAATTTTAGATACTTTTATGCCAGAAACTCCTGCAGTAAGTCTCTAGTCCCCACCTTCCCAGTGCATGACACAGTGTTGAAGAAATACTGAAGACAGTGTTGAAGGGAAATTGTGAACTGGGGCAGCCAATGCTCCTTTGGCAAAAAGCACTGTCCTGTCTCTTCCACCAAATTTTGTTATTCATCAATCAGGCTAAATGTGAAATATGTGTTTAGATGTGCACTATGTGAAATTACCATGGAAACTTATGCAGGCAAGGATTTAAAGAGAAGTCAAAGCTGTTTCAAATTAGGAACAGAATAGAAAAATATATGGTTGTAATTGGAACATTGTCCTTCAAGCTATGAAGGCACTAATTGAGGGAATGAAATTTGGGTGAGATTTCTCTGACCTCAGATATGGATATTATCTTGTATAAACCCCACAGCTTCATAGGCCATTACTCGATCTGGGCTGTTCTCATTCACAGGGAGGTCATGTTAACCTGCGTGCTACCACACTGCTCATGAGATTCTTCTGTGAGTCCCATAGTTTCAGTGAGACTTGCTTCTTAAAGTAAGATAATCAAGGGATTCAACATTTTGCAGCCTGAACTGCTTACAGCATGTTTGGAATATAATCAATATTGTGGGCTCTGACACTTTTGTGTAATTGGAAACTTTATTTCAGGAAGTATATGTTGTATCAATAAAATGAGATGACACTTCTGAAGATTACATTCAGAATAAATATGCCCTTTTAAATGACTTATTATTACTATTTTTATTTCATTGTGAATTCAGAATGAATAGAAATAAATAAACAATGAAGACTCTTAGAAATACTGTCTAATATTTTTTTTCCTTTTAGTAGTTTTTAAAACATTATCATTTTGAAATATTTACTTTCATGAGCATCACTGATATTTGTTATTTTGTTTTCTGTGTGTGTGTGTGTGTGTGTGTGTGTGTGTGGTGATGTCTTGCTATGTTATCCAGTTTGGTTTTGAACTTCTGAGCTCAAGCATTTCACCTGGTTCAGTTTCCCACATAGGCTGTAACTTTAAAAAACTAAACGTATATAATTTGGTCCAATATTAATTTTCTGGAATAACACAGTAAGCATCAGAGGAAAAACACGTCATACTGTCAGCTAATATTAGACTGAAAAGGAACTAAATAATATAATGAAGTATGAATTAAAATGTAATATTTAAAATTTAATTAATTTATTTCAGATGGGGTCTTGCTATTTTTCCCATGTTAGTCACAAATTTCTGGGCTCAAGTAATCCTCCCTTAAAATGTAATAGATAAACTTTTAAAGCACATTTATATTCAACAAAGCACATCAATACCAATGAATAAGAATGAACCTGAAGTATACATTAGAAAACAAAATACAAGAAGTTCAGAATCTCATTAAAAATAGGTATTAAAAAGAATTTGTATTGATTGATCCCTGAGAAACACACAGTAACCCTGGTAATGAGTAAAAAAGATAAAGACAATCCCAAAACACACAGATCCCTCAACATTCATTATGATGTACCCTACATCAAGGGCAAATTGTCATTGGACTGGCATAGCTCCCCATTTATCACTTCATCAGGGACTTGTACCCAAAGCATGGTAAGAACACCACACAGGGATCCTACCACCACTCACTAAAGTCCAAGAAGATCTTCTATCTATTGCTGTGAGGAAGCTACGTATCTGCAATTATCTGGTATCTGAGGATGTTAATCAGGATGTTTACAAATGTTCAAGGGCTAATGATGAGATCCAGATCCCACACTGGAAAAGATGCCCAAGAAAAAGTATCCTTTATCTGTTCCCTGTTATGTGTCTATCTGCACAGTATTCATGTCATTGTATCATTTGGGGTACATCATCATGACCAGACTTCTATGTGCCCACAAACTCACCATGCAACAGAAACTGGGCTCAGTTCTAATACCTGCTGAATTGCTCCAATCCATATCTCAGTAGCCCACCCATGGAAATGAGCTCTTATTCTGCTTATTTCCCTCCTGGGACTTGTATGGCTGTGCGGGATATGCTGGCAGGTATTCAAAAGCACCTGGTGCTCCCTCACTATACCAAAAAGGCACTGAACATCCCACTACCAAATTGAAGACAGAACCATGAAAGTTTCACAAATATTAAAATCTATACTGGATAAAGGGGCTCTGAAGGTTATTGGAGCATAGATTTTATACACTCAATTGGCTTTGTATACTCAAGTGGCTTTGTCCTAAACAGGTGTGTACCCAGGAGATATAGAGCATCTCCCTATGCATGTTTCTGCATTCCCACTTGGTACTGAAGAGTATTTGGTAATTAACGAGGTACCAGAACCTTGATTCTGACCTGAGATTTGCATGGGATTCTGTCTATAGCCTTCTTGATATCCTGCACCACTCTTTAAGGGAACCTAGAAAAAACATGGAGAAGATGGTGTTAGTATAGAGCTGATGAGCACTTCAATGCTGCTATAAATCATTGAATAACACTGGAAACTTACCTGAATGCAGGGATGATTGCCATGAAAACTGTAATATCCAGAGTAAAAAATACACTACATTGACACCTACAAATTCTATGCTTGCTGGTCCTCAAGTAGGACCTCAAGAATTAAAAAAAAAAAAAAACTGATGAGAATCATTGCTTCAATGCTTACCTTTTTGCCATTCCTTTGACCTCGCATAAGTGCTGTGCACAGGCAGTAACATCGCCCAGGACCTCATCCTTTGTGAAGTGAGCACTTAAAATCCTAGATAGGGCAGGAAATGTTGAGTGATACTTTTTCACCTATCTATATATATGAAAGTGATGGGACTTCATTAATGCCCTAGACCCAAGATAACACTTACTTTCATCTCTGAGAGATATATATGATTTCACTGCATACCTTATTTTGACACCAGGGTACCTATGAAAAATACATTGGGAATACTGATTTAGGGCCCATACACTTGCACCAGTACAACTGAGAATTGTAGTGCTCACTGTGTTTGTCTGTGATGCCACGTGTTTCATTCCTAGGATCCTGCAGAATTCCAGCAAACAAGGCTGGCATGAAAAAAATCTTACTCTCTTGAAGGAAAAGAAAGCTGGAGAGTATAAATATCCATAAATATCCAACCTGGCTATTGACAAGAATCCCTGTGTCTCCATATATGACAGGATTGTGGAAAACAGCTTAGGCACCAAGCATCCTACAAGAAAATGCGGTTCTTACCAGAGTGATTCAGAAGAATTTGTTGTGCTTTTTGTTGTCACGTACCTGAAACATCAAGGAAAAGACAAGGTGGGAAGGTGCAAGCATCCTTTTCCACTTTTCATGACAAAATGAGAAGGTGTCTCACAGCTAAAGAATATGGCAACTTCTCACAAGACCTGATCACCAGCAGGGGTGCTTCACAGGATACTCTGTGACCAAACATGGCAACAGCATTGTTATACAGATGCTCCTTTAGTACCCCACTTGGGAATATCAGATTAGCCCAGACCTAGCTTATTTCCACATTACGACTTACCTGATCATCTGAAATACTGACTCAAAAATACTTCCACATCATTACACATACATACCTGAAGGGCACTTGACCGTCTGTAGGCCATCAGCACAAAAGGCTTTTACTCTACCCTGATTATCAGATGTAATCTGAGGAGAAATCTATGCTGTCAAGATACTCACACTGATCAATTAATTGGTCAACTTCTGAGATTCATGCACTTTGTGCACAGAGAGCTGCCTCACAACAATATCACTGGACCAGGGAAGAAGCAATGGCAAGATACATGAATCCCTGAACATTCATTAACCTGTTCTAAAGTCCAAGGAAAAACTCCTGGTTCTGAATTGGCTTAGCTCACCTTTCTTTTCCTTAGCTTTCCTGGACACCTTCATTTAAATATGACCATGAAAACCCCATGGACCCCATCATCATATATTGAAATATGGAGAACATCATTATGGTTCTACGAGGGAAGCCCACATGTGTACTTACCTGGCCATGTTGAATGGAATCGCTGACGTTAAGGGCTCACAGTGACATCTGGACACTTACTGAAAGAAACACAAAAAACTATCATTTAACAATGTCCTCTTCCCTGTCACCAGCACAAACTGCACACTGTTGTATCATTTTGGCTCCATCACCACTCCGAGACCCCTATTATGTTGCCATGGATTAGCTGTACAAGAATAAGTGGACACACTTGAAACCTGCCAAACTCCTCTAATTCATGTTTCAGGAACCCATCCTATAACAATGCCCTCCTGCTCCACTTCATGCCTACTGGCCTAGTAGGAAATGTATGAGATCTGAAGACAGTGATTCAAAAGCATCAAGTGCTCATTCACAATAGCAAAAGGGTACTGATCTCCAAACTTGCCAAATAAAGGGGGAAACACTGGAGTTTCGTCATCTGTAGTCAGGTATGTACCATAAAACTGTCAATGTGGCATAGCCCTGAACCCTACACTATCCCAGTCCCAAAGTGAATGCACACCCAGGAAAACATGAGAAATGTTTCATATCTACAATCTACCTGAATACAGAAAATTACTTGGTCCTCAATGAAGTGACAGCATACTGTTATCTGACATTTGCATATTCATACCTCAGCCTCCTCAGCCTCTATCCTTTCTTCAAGGGAACCCTGAAAAATCACAGCAAAGTGGGTATCAGAATAGAGTCAATGAGCATAATGGTGCCCCCATAAACCACAGAATAACACTGAAAATTTACCTCTATGTTGCAATACAGGGCAACAGTGCTCTACTCACACTCAAATGTCTCCCTCCTGCACACCCTCTAACACTTCTATGCTTACTATCCTGGAAAGGGCCTCAATTATCACAAAAACCTGCACAGAATCACTCCTTCCATGCTCAAGGTTTTAGCATCCATCTGATCTCACTTAAAGAAAGCCCCTCTCTCACAGAGAGTGCAGCACCTAGGATGCCAACCTTCCCTACCTAAGCATGTTCAAATCAAGGAGGGGGCTGACAACATTAAGTGACACCTTCTCACTGACATGTGCGGTAAAGGTGCCAGGACCTCATTGGTTCCCTTGGCATAAGGCCCCACTTACCTTCGGCATCTAAGGATCTGTGTGAGTACAATGGACACCAACTGTGGCATCAGGATACTTGTGAAAACAACATGAAGCACACGGCTTTAGGAAACATACTGGCAAAAATGAATGTTTTGGAGGTCACTGTGTGTTTGAGGATCCCACTTGCTTCATTACCTGGGTCCTTGTGATACTACACAGACAAAGCCTGGTAAGAGAAGTGTTTATTTAACTGAAACCTGTAAAAGAAGCTAAGGTCAATAGTCACAGATGTGGAAACCATGATAGTAAAAAGAACCCCTGGGTCTCCATACATGACAGAGAAAATGGATAACACTTTACATACCATCCACCTAGTAAAAAAATGCCATGATTACCAGTAGCCATTGAGAAGAGTTTCTGGTTTTATCTTTGTTGTCACACATGTCAAAACACAGGGAAAAGGGCCACCACAAGCCTTTTTCAAATCTTTCTGGGAAAAGAAGATGATGTCCCACAGGAGAAGGTGGCAACATCTCACAATCTGGTCACTGGTCCAAGGATCCCAGGTTACCTGGTAATGAAACATAGCAATACTAGGTTAGACACAGGACCCTTTTCAATCACGTTAAGGAACATCAGACACTGAGAAGCATCCTATGTCCACTTAGGACTTAGCTTAATATCTGCAATCTCTACACAAAAACTTTTCAGCCGAATAGTATTCCATTATATATAGATACATTTTCTTTATTCAATCATAAAAAAGAAATGCTGCAATAAGTACATGTCACCATTCCACAAGACTACGGTAAACTATATGTACTGTAAACAAGCACAGATACAATGAAAAAATAATTTAACACTCCTATGAAAAAAAAAATCTTTTCGGCATTGCTGTACATACATATACCTTCTTGAAGGAAAGTCCAACAATACCATGGGAGAGCACGTGATTGATTTTTCACTTTACTTGGCAAGAACAACTGGCCCTTTCCTTGGCCATCACCATGGGCACAGACTGCTTTCACTCCACACTGATATCAGAACAAATCCAAGTCAAATACCATAATCCAAGGCCCTCATCCTTATCAACTAGAATACCTGACAACATATCAACTAGAATTCCTGTGCTTCCTGCTCAGAAGGCTGCTTCACCACAATGTCAATGAACCAGGGAAAAAGCAATCGCAAGAAACAAGCATCCATCAAATTCTAGGTTTCTGCATGTTACACCAAGGGTGGTCTCTTGTTTACTGAATTGGCTCAGTTCCAATTTCCTTTCTTCCCTTGGTAACTGCACCCAAACTACAGCCATAACAACACACAGGGACCACACCATCACTTACCAAAGTCCATGGTAATCCCCTTACTGGGGCTATAATGCAGCGCTGCATTAGCACTTACCTAGAAGCTGGCAATATTTCACAAGATCGCCTCTTCTGGCTACCAGTCAGGTTCAGGTCTCTCACTGGAACAGATGCCCCCACATACTGTATCCATTACCCATCCACTTGGCCATGTCCACCTACACGGTCTCCACATCATCCTACAATTTACTGTCCACTGCCATTGCCTTGATCAGATTTCCAGGTACAGAAGGAGTAGCTCTGCAGAGTAGATAGACATGCTTGAGTAGATATTGCCAAACTGCTCCAAGCTAAAACTGAGAATCCCTTGCTATGAACTTTTCACTGACTTATCCACTTACCAGGAACAACATGAAATGCACTCTATCTGCTGAAATGGATTGAAAAGCTCCTGGTGCTCCTTTACTGCAGTAAGAATTCCCTGAACACCATACATGCAAAAAACAAAACAAAACACAAAGATAGAAACATGAGAGGTTCAAATTCAATACTTAGACCAATACAGGAGAAAAAGGGTTCTGAGTATGAATGGGTACGGGCTATGAAGAGTACACTAGCCAAGTACTGACTTTCGTACTTCCAGTAAACAGGAGACTGTCACCCTACGCACACAGACTCCTGCCATGTGCCCAGATGCCCAGAACCATGTGGTCCCCAAGGAGATCATAGCAGTATGAGTCTTATCTGACAATTGCAAGTGCTTCTTACATAGCATTCTGGACATTCCACAGACATGATGCTGTCACTGTAGAGTCAATTAGCATTTTTGTGCCCCTATCAACCATTAAATGACACAGAAATTTACTAGAACACTGAGAGGATTTCCAGGAAAATCATTCTATCTCCTGAGTTCAATCTCTCCTACCTGGACACCTGTAAACTCTCTTACACAGTGGGATCCCAAGGCAGGACCACAATGACATTGAAGGATTCATGGTGATTTCTCAACCCTTAAATTGAAGAGACACCCAGGAAAAATTATCACTTGTACAATCTGTACATCATCCTATCATTTGAAGTCCATCACTACTCCCAAACCAACAGGATAGCTGTAGAAGAATAAATGGACACACTTGGGAAAAAACCTGCCAAATGCTCCACTCCATGTCTCGGGAACCCACCCTATGACAATGACCTCCTGCCCGACTTCATTCCTAATGGACTCATATGAAATGTATGAGATTTGTAGATAGTGATTAAAAAGCACCAGGTGCTCACTCATGATAGCGCAAAGGCACTTATCTCCTCACTTGCCAAATGAAGGGAGAAACATTAGAGTTTTGCTATAAGTATCACAAAAAAGCCTCGATGTGGCATAGTCCCTCAACCCTACACTATCCAAATCCTATAGTGGATTTACACACAGCAAACAGGAGAAATATGTCATTTTTCACATGCTCCAACCATCCACCTGGATAGAAAAGATCATGTGCCCCCAATGAAATGACAGAACTCCGATCCTTACCTGAAATTTGCATGAGGTTCTAGCCCCAGCCTTCTTGACATCCCTATACTTCTTTCAGAGGAACTTGTTAAAAATATAGAAAAGAACATAGTGTCAGCATAGAGTCAACAAGAATTTTGGTGGCCCCATAAACCAGTGAATGATGCTGCAAACTTACTTGGATGTTGGAATACATACAAGGCAACAGTCCTGTCCCCAGAGCTGAAGCTCTGCCTCCTGCAGATCTGCAAAGACTCCTATGCTCACTGTCTGAGGCAGGGCCTCAAAAATCACAAACATCTACAGATTCATTCCTTCCATGCTCTTGCTTTTAGCATCCATGGGACCACACTCATGCCCAGATCCCCCTCATAGAACAGACTCAAGGGTGCCATCCTTTCTAACATTAGCACCTTCAAATCAAGAAAGGGGTGGAGAATGCTGAGTTACACTTCCTCACTGACCTGTCACATGGAGGAGGTGGGACATCTTTGATTCCCTTGGCCCAAGACCATGCTTATCTTAGGGTTCTACATGAGCACCCTGGACACCAACTGCGACATCAGGATCCTATGAAAACATCAGAAATGGTGCTTTAAGCAATGTCTCCTCGAACTGTTACAAACCTATAGATTCAAGGGTCAATTTCCACAGTAGTGGAATTGTGCTTATTAAAAGGAATCCCTAATGCCTCTATCTTTAACAGGCAATGTGGAAAACACCTTATGCACCAGCCTACATACAAGAAAAGGTCATGGTTACAAGCAGCCATTGGTCTGAGCCTCTTGTTTTGCCTTCGTTGTCACAAAATGTGAAACAGTAGAGAAACAGATAAGCAAGGAACCTCCTTCTTCATATCTTTATGGGAAAAGAAGACCACGTCCAATGGCTGAAGGTATCAACAGCTCACAAGACCAAGTCACCAGCTGAGTTCTCCCCAGGGTACCTGGTGACAAGGCACTACCAGGTTAGGCACAGTCTCCTTTACGATCTCACTGAGGAATATCCTGCATTGAGAACCAGCCTATATCCACATCAGGACTAAGTTACTGCAATCTCAATGCAAAATTTTCTGCCAAGTAGCATTCCATTTTATATAGACAGCACATTTTCTTTATCCAATTATAAAAAGAAACATGCTGTGGGGCTGGGGATTTAGCTCAGTGGTTCGGTGGCCTGCCTCGTAGGCGCAAGGACCTGAGTTAAATCCCTGGTACCACAAACAAACAAACAAACAAAAACAAAAAAAACAAAAAAAGAGAAACATGCTGTAATATGTACACAGTCATTCTCTAAGAAGACTGCAAACTCACTATGTAAATTGCAATCATGTACAAATAAAATTTAAAAATAAATAAAAACACACAAAAACTTTTCTGCCTTGCTACATATACCTTCTTGAATTAAAGTTGCTACATATACCTTCTTGAGGTAAAGTCCAACAGCACCATGGGAAAATCCTATCACTGATCATGCATAAACTTTACTCAGATAGAAAAACTGGCCTTTTCCTTGGCCATTACCATGGGCACAATGCTGATTATCAGAACAAATCCAAGCCAAACACCATCATCCAAGGTACTCATCATCATCAATTTGTGCCTCTATGTGATTCCTGTGCCCCCTCCTCTGAAGGCTGCTCCACCATAATGTCACTGGACCTGGGAAAAAGCAATGCCAAGTCACAAGGATCCCTCAAATTTCAGAGTTCTGAATGTTACAACAAGGGTAACCTTCTGGTCACTACATTGGTTTAGTTCCACCTTCACTGCTTCTCCTGGGACCTGCACCGCAGCCACAGTAACACACAAGGACCACACCATTACTTACCACAGTCCAGCAAACTCCCTTAACTGGGGTTACAATGCAGTACTGAATCTACACTTACCTGAAAAGGGGTGATGTTTAACAGGATGGGTTCTTATGGCTACCTGTGAGGTTCAGACATCTTACTGGAACTGGTGCCCATGTATTCTATCTATAACCTGTCTACTTTTTCTTGTCCACCTGTACAATCTCCATGCTGTCCTACCATTTATGGTCCATTTCCACAATCCAACTTCTAGTTACCGAGGGAGTAGCTGTGAAGAGAAAATGGACACATTTGAGGAGATACTTACCAAACTGCACTAAGAAATTACTGAGGAACCCACCTCATTACAATGATCTTTTACCCAACTTATTCGCCTACTACAAACAATATTACACACATCATATCTGCTGAAGATGATTCAAAATCACCGGGTGCTTCCTGACTGTAGCAAAAAGTCCCTGAACACCATACTTGTGGAAAAAAAAAAAGAATCATGAAAGGTTCACCATGAGTACTCAGATCCATACTATAAAAAAACTCTGAGGGTAAACTGTATACTACCCATGTCCTGAAGTTTTTACTTCCATTAAAGAGGAAAACATCATCTATGTACATGCTCCTGAAATGGCCCTGGATACCAGGGACCATGTGGTCTCCAACGAGGTCCTAGCAGTCTAATTCTTTTTTTTTCTATTTATTGAGTTTATTGGTACATTCTAGGTATACAATACAGTTACATTCATTACTGGGATTTTGGACCTTTACATGACAGGTCTTGGTTCTCATTTTTTCTCCTTGTCACTGCCCTCCCTTCACTCTCTCCTCCCCTCCCCATTTACAAACACTTTATTTCCATTTTTTTATTTTCTCATATTTTTTTTCTTTCCCCTTATTCCATTTCCCCTACCCTTCCCACTTTCCCTACACCTTTAGCCCTTTTCTTCTGATTTCACATTGCTAATTATCCAATTAGGATCTTGTGTACTATTATAGTTTTTCACACCAGAGAAACTATTTCATATTTACACGTGTGACTTATTTATTTCACTTAAGAGTATATCCTCAAAATGTATCCATTTTTCTATGAATGACTCAAATATATCATTCTTTATGGCTGAGTAGCATTCCATTTTATAGAAAAACCACATCTTTATCCAGTTTCCAACTGATGGACAAATGGGCTGCTTCCAGGTTTTAGCTATTACAAACTGTGCTGGTATAAACATAGGTGCACATATGTCACTGTGATCTGATTCTTTTAATTCTTTTGGAAAGATATCCAGCAGAGGGATGGCTGGGTCAAATGGAACCTCTAGTCCCAGCTCTTTTTAGGTATCTCCATATTGATTTCCATAGTGGTTGCACCAGTCTGCACTCCCTCCAACAGTGGAGAAGGGCTCCTTTCTCCCCACAACCCCGCCAACATTTGCTACTGTGAGATTTCTTGATAGAAGCCATTCTTTGTGGAGTGAGGTGAAATCTCAGCGTTGTTTTCATCCGCATCTCTCAAATGACCAGTGACGTGGAACATTTTTTCATATATTTACTTGCTGCTTTTACTTCTTTGTCTGAGAAATGTCTGTTCATTTCAGATGCTCATTTATGAATGGGGTCTTTATATTTGGGCGGGATGATTGTTTTGAGTTCTTTATATATTCTAGATAATAGTCCTTTGTCTGATGAGCAGCTGGTAAAAATATTTTCCCCTATTGTAGGTTGTCTTAGTACTGTTGATGGTTTTTTTGCACTGTAGAAGCTTTTTAATAAGAGATCCCAGTTGTTGATTCTTTCTGCTACTTCCCATGCTACTATTTGTTCATAAAGTCTTTTCCTATGCCAATGTCTTCCAGAGTTCTGACTAACTTATCTTCCATGTCTGATGAGCAGCTGGTAAAAATATTTTCCCCTATTGTAGGTTGTCTTAGTACTGTTGATGGTTTTTTTGCACTGTAGAAGCTTTTTAATAAGAGATCCCAGTTGTTGATTCTTTCTGCTACTTCCCATGCTACTATTTGTTCATAAAGTCTTTTCCTATGCCAATGTCTTCCAGAGTTCTGACTAACTTATCTTCCAGCAAGTTTAGTGTGTTTGTTTTAATATTTAGATCTTTAATCCACTTGGATTTTAATTTAGTGCATGGGGATAGATAAGGGTCTAGTTTTAATCATTGGCAGGTTGAGATCCAGTTTTTCCAACACCATTTATTAAAGAGGCTATCTTTCCTCCAGTGGGGATCGTCAGCTCCTTTGTCAAAGATGATGTAGCTGAGTATATCTGGAGTTGTTTTTGTGTCTTCTAGTCTGTTCCATTGATCCTCAGGTCTGTTTCTTTGCCAGTACCATGCTGTTTTTATAACAGTGGCTTTGCAGTGTAGTTTCAAATTGGGGATTGTTATACCCGCTGCCATGTGTCTGTTGCCTAGGATGGCTTTCTAGCAGTGTAATTCTTACCTGACAACTTCAAGGGCTTCTCTACACAGCATCCTCAACATACCAACACTCTCTTCCAGGACACCTGAGAAATACAAAGTGATGATTTCAGTGTAGGATCAATGAGTATTTAGGGGCTCCCCTGTAAGCCACTGAATGACATGGATATTTATGTGGATATTGAGACAATTACCAGGAGAACTATCCTGGCCCAAGAGTTCAATTTCTTCCATCTGGATACCCACACATCATTCTATGCACTCTGGTCCCAAGCGGGACCACAAGCAGCACAAAAGGTGCTCAGAAAAACTTCTTCAATGCCCACTCATTCCTTGTCCAATTGACTTTACCCATTCCAATATGACTTTAAAGACATTAATAACTCAAAGAACATCACCTTTTATGACTTTAGCACCTTCAAATAATGAGAGACCCTGAAAAGCCCAGGGACAGACTCTCAAGTACCTGTGCATGTGAAGGTGGTGCGGCCTCACTTCTATTGTTGGCCCAAGAATGCGCAGACTTGAGGGCTCCAGAAATCCCCATGAGTATGTTGTAAACTTCCCTGTGATGATAAGAGCTTTGTGAGAAACACATCAGGAATATTGACATAAGCCATTGTGCCTTGCAAAAGCACATGAGAGAACTGCACAGATTATGTTTGCTTAGCTCATTTGAGTCACTACATGCCTGCTATGGGAAATGTTATGAATATGAATGAAAACCTGCAGAAGTTACAAAGGTCAATTTTCAAAGTGACAAGACCTGGATTTATTAAAATGGTCCCTGACTCTCCATATAAGAGGGCAAGCATGGAAAACACCTTATGAACCAGTTATCAAACAACAAAAAGTAATCTTACTGGTAGGTATTACAAACAACCTCTTTTCTCCTTATTTTGTCACCTGAGGTCAAAAACCTAGTTAAAGCCAAAAGTAATAGTGCCCAAAATGCTCTTCCAAAGTTCACAGAAAAAGAAAAGGATGTTCCATGATGGAAGAAGGCAATCTCACAACACATGATCAACAGCAGTGCCCGACACAGGATATTTGGTGACAAAATATGTCAAGACTAATTTTGGCAGAGTCTCCTTTTAGACTGCCCTAGGGAACACAGTACCAGGAACCAGGCTTTGTCCTTCCCACATAGGACTTACCTGATAATTTGCAACAACAACTGAAAATGTTTTCTACATTGTTTCATATGCCTTTCTGAAAGGAAGTCCAAGAACACTATGCATAAACCGTATCATTCAAGCATGCAATTCACTCTGCAGGTTCACTTGACCATTTTTTTGGCCATAACCACTACACAAAAGTCTTTTTTTTTTTACTCCATCTTGATAAGAGAAAAAGTTCACAGAGAATTTTATACTGGGGAGACACTCATCCTGACCAAATATTTGCCTCTCAAGATGCCTGTGCTTCCTGCTCAGAAGGCTGTTCCTCCATCATGTCACTGGATCAGGAAAAAATAATTACAAGACGAGCAGATCCCTAACCATAATCATGCACCCTAGACCAAGGATAAACTCACTGTCACTGGATTGGCATAGCTCCCCACTCATCACTTCACCAGGCACCTGCACTCAAAGCATGGCCAGAAGAACACAGAGGAACCCCACCACCACTTACCAAGGTCCAGAGAGATTCACTTTCTGTTGCTATGAGGGAGGCACACATGCGCACTTACCTGGTATCTAAGCATGTTCAACAAGATCCCTGATGTTCAAGGGCTAATGGTGAATTCTGGATCCATCACTGAAAAAGATGCCCAGGAAATCCTATCATTTACTATTCCTGTTATGTGTTTAACTGCACAAACCTGTATCACAAATCTGTATTCCCTGGGCTACATCACCACTACTTGACTTCTCCTATGTGCCCTCAAACTAGCCATGTGTCAGGAACTTGGCTCACTTCAGGAGATACCTGCAAGAATACTTCCATCTATATCTCAGCAGTCCACTTTCTGAAAGTGAGCTCTTTTCCCATTTACTGTCCTACAGAGACTAGTATGAATGCACAGGATCATCTGGCAGGGATTCAATAGCATCTGTTGCTCCCTCCCCATAGAAAAAGGCACTGAATACCAAATAGACAAAACTGTGGGAGTTTCACAGTGAATACTCAAAATCTATATTGGATGATATTCCCCAAAAATTAATGGGGCAAAGGCTCTGTACCTTCAACTGGCCTTGCCCTACAGCATGTGTGCACCCAGGAGACACAGGAGCATCTTGTAATGCACATGTTTCTGCATTTCACCTTGATACTGCCACGTACATGGTAACTAACAAGGTACCAGAAGTTTGATTCTGACCTGACATTTGCATGCATGAGGTTTTAGCTACAGCCTTCTTGGCACTGCAAGAGAACCTAGAAAAAACATGGAGAAGATGGTATCAGTATAGAGCTGATAAGCATTTCAGCACAGCTGTATATGACACTGGAAACTTACCTGGATGCTGGGATGATTACCAGGGAAACATTCCCATCCATAGAGCCAAACATCTCCTACCTGAACACCTACAAATTTTAATGTGTTTACTGGTCCTCAGGCAGGAGCGCAAGAAGCACAAAAACCTGTAGAGAATCATTGCTTTAATGCTCACCTTTTTGTCATTCCTTTGATCTCACACATGCCAAGGGCCCTGCACAGATAGTAACACTGCCCAGAGTCTCATCCTTTGTGAACTGAGCACTTCAAATCCTGGAAAGGGCAGGAAATGCTGATGGACACCTTCTCACCTACCCATGCACATGAAAGTGAGGGGATCTCACTGATGCCCTAAACCCAAGATCACAATTTTTTGCTGTCTCTAGGGATACACTTGAGGGCACTGTACCAGGATACCTGTGAAAAACACATTGGAAATACTGATTTAGTGTCCTTGTCCTTGTACCAGTACAACTTAGATTTATGGTGATTACTGTGTTTGTCTGTAAAGCCACATGCTTCATTCCTGGGTCCCTGTAGAATTTCATAAACCAAGCCTGTATGAAAAAATCTTACTCTCTTGGAAGGAAAGCTGCAGAAGCTCCAGGGATAAATATCTTTAGTAATAGAAACCTGGAAATTAACAAGAATCCCTGGGTCACCATATATGACAGGGAGTATGGAAAACACGTTATATGCCAAGCACCCTAAAAGAAAACTCACTTCTTAATCATAGTTGTTGGGAAGAGCCTTGTGTTGTACCTTTGTTGTCATACATGTCAAACAACAGAGAAAAGACAAGTGGACCAAGGACGCTTTCCAATGTTCTTGATAAAATGAGAAAGTGTCCCATGGCTGAAAGTGACAGCATCTCACAACTGATCACCAGCTGGGCCCTTCACAAGATATCTGGTGACCAAACATGGCAACACCAGGGTTAGGCAGAAGCTCTTTTTCTATTCACTATGGAATATCAGACTCCCAGACCAGTCCTACTTCTGCATGGGAACTTAACTTGCAATCCTAACTCAAAAATTCTTTCCAAATTGTTCTACATACCTACCTGAAGGCAATTTCAAGGGAATCTGACCCTCTATTTAACCATCATTGTTGGTGCAAAGGCTTTTAGTGCACTTTGATAAAAGAATCGATCTGAGTGGAACTCCTTCCAAAACACTCATTCTGATGAACTGCTCATCTGCTAAGGTTCCTGCTCAAAAGGCTGCTCCACTACCATGCCATTGGACCATGGAAAAAGCAACCCCAGGACAAGTGGATCCCTCAACATTCATTTTCCTGCACCATATGTCAAGCAAGGGTAAACTCATGGTCATTGGATTGGCATAGCAATCTATTCATTGCTTCCCTGGGAAGCCACTACAATATACAGAAGCCTCAGCATTAGTTACCAAAATCTGGAGATTCACTGTCTTGTGCTTTGTGGGACACCCACATCTGTACTTACCTGGAATCATGAAATATTCAGTGGGATCACTGATGTTCAAGAACTCAAAGTGAGTTCCAAACCCATCATCAGGAAAGGCAATCAGTACACAGGATCCTAATGAGACAATTAATAATGTGAAATAGGAAATAAAGGGCTAAAGGTGTAAGGAAAGTGGGAAGGGTAGGGGAAAGGTAATAAGGGAGAGGAAAAAATATGAGAAACAAAAAATGGAAATAAAGTGTTTGTAAATGGGGAGTGGAGGAGGGGGTGAAGGGAGGGCAGGGACAAGGGGAAAAATGAGAATCAAGACCTATTATGTAAAGGTACAGAATCCCAATGATGAATGTAACTGTATTTGTATACCTAGATTGTACCAATAACCTCAATAAAAAAGAAAAAAAAAGAAAAAAGAAAACCTATCCTTTTCCGGTCACATTTTCCATAGCCACCTACACACTCTCCATGTCATCTTGTCACTTGAGAGCTATCACCAGTACCAGACTTCTCCTTCTGCATGCCCATGAACTAGCCATGGAGTAGAAAATGGACGCTCTTTGGAGGTACCTGCAAAACTGCTCCAATCTGTGTCTCAGGAACTCACCTTATAAAAATGACCTCTTGACCCACCTCTTCTTGTACAGGGACTATTATGAAATGCACAGCATTGCTGGCACAGATTCACAACACCTTGTGCTTCCTCTTGATACTAAGAAGGCACTGAACACTGCACTGCTAAATAAAGGTAGAAGCATAAGAGTTTCACCATCAGTATTCAAATCTGTATCAGTCAAAAAGGCTCTGAGGATGAATGAAGCATTGCCTCTGAACCTTACACTATCCAGTTCCTAAAGTTGATGTGCTCCCCAAATACACGAGGACATCTCATTATTCACACCCTCATGGCACTTACCTAGATACAGAGGGCCACATGGTGGCCAATGAGGTACCAGGCCCTGACTCTACCTGAGAGTTCTGTAAGGTTCTGGCCATAGTCTCCTTGGCATCCTTATCCTCTATTCAAGGAAACAGAAAAAACACAAAGAAAAGGGTATTGGTGTAGAAACGACGAACATTTAAGTGCCACTGTATGCCATTGAATAACACTAGAAATGCACCTGGATGCTGGGATCTCTGGCAGAAAACAGTCCCGTCTCCGAAAGTCAAACTTCTAGCTCGATACTGCAGACTGTTGTCTTCTTGACTGTTGTTCCAAGATAAGACCCCAAGAAGCACAAAACCCTGAACAGAATAGCTCCTTCAATGCTCATCTTTTCTTCATTCCTTTGACCTTACCCATGCCATGAGGTCCACACAGACAGGAAAATTGCCCAGGACCTCATCCTTTCTGACCTGAGCACCTTCCAATCAAGGAAGAGGCCTAGGATACCAAGGGACACTATCTCACTTACCTATGCACATTGAAATGGTAGAACCTAACTGATGCCTTGGAACCAAGACCACAGTTACTTGCTGTCTATAGGGATCCATCTGAACACACTGTATACCTCATTTTGACATCAGGATACCTCTGAAAAAACACATTAGAAGTACTAATTTAGGCCACATCTGCTTGCATCAGCATGTGTCAGATATGCAATTGTCACTGTGTTTGAGGAGGCCACATGCTTCATTCCTTCCCTGTGGAACTCCATGAACAAAGTCCAGAAGAAATCTTACTATCTTGAATGGAAACCTGCAGAAGTTGCAAGGGTTAATATCTGTAGTGATGGAAATCTGGATATTATCAGGAATCCCTGTGTCTTCATACCTGATAAGGAGCATGGTAAACCCCTTATGTGCCACTCATCCCATAGGAAAATGCAATACTTACCTGTACCATCGAGAACAGCTCCATGGTATACCTTTGTTGTCACACAAGGCAAACAGTAGGGAAAAGACAAGGGGCCCAAGAACCCTTTTCCGTTGTTAATGCCAAAAGGAGAATGTGGCCATGGCTGCAGATGGCAAGATCTCACAAGAACTGATCATAAACTGGGCCCTTCACAGGATACCTCATGAACACCAGATTAGGCAATATCCTTTTCTCCCTCTCTAAGGAACATAAGACTCCAAGAACCAGACTACATCTACATTAGGAGTTACCTGGAAACTTGCAATCGTGGGGCCAGAGATTTAGCTCAGCGGTTCGGTGGCCTGCCTTGCAAGTGCAAGGACCCGAGTTCAATCCCCGGTAGCAAAAAAAAAACAAAAAAACAAAAAACCCCAAAACACAACAACAACAACAAAAACTTGCAATCTTGCCTCAGATATCTTTTCTATCTCCCTGAATTCCTATCTGAAAGGAAGTCCAACAGCCCTATGTAAAAACCATGTCATTCAGCGTGCACTCTGCTCTACAAAAACACCTGGCCCTTTCCTTGGCCATCACCACTGGCACAAAAGACTTTGCACAACCGTGATATGAGAACCAATATGAGGGGAGACTAGCCATGCAACAGTAAATAGACTCTCTTGAATTAATACGTGCCAAATTGCTCCAATCCATATCTCAAAAACACATTCTATGATAATGACCTCTTGCTCCTCTTATTCCCAAGAGAACATCTCACTATGCACACACTTCTGACATCTACCTGGATATGGAGGCCCATGTGTTCCCCAGCGTGGTAGTGATAAAGTGCTATACAATAAGACAGGCCCTTGCTTTGCCTCCATTTTTTTCCCCCCACAAAATGTTTTGTTTTGGAAATGTAAGCTTGTGCTGCTGGGTTCCTGCTCAATGTTATAAAAATGATTTGTGACTGTTTGAACTGTGTGACCTTTCAGGAATGTTCTGTAAGTCCACACCCCTGCTTCATTGAGCATGCTTGCTTGCCCTGTAGATCTCTATACCAGGAGGCACTCATTTCTGGTAAAGGGCTCAAACTCCTCTGAGCCTGCCAGGGGCTCACTGGTATAATAAAGGTTTTTTTCTCCATCTCTTCAACTGACCATTGGATTCTCAAGTTTTCAAATTATGAGAGCTGTACTCTAGAACCAGTACACTGAGCTATAAGGCTCAGCTGTGCCTCACAGCTGTGGTACTTGGCTGCAACAATGAGGTGTAACACGCAGCCATGCTTCTGAGCTATGGCACTTAGCTGTGACACAGCTACGACACTTGGCTATAGCACTGAGCTGCTGTGCTCTTCTGCAACAGTAGTAACACTCTAATACTTACCTGAGATTGTAGGAGATTACAGCTGTAGCCTTTTTGGTATCTTTAACCTCTCTTTAAGAAAACGTAGAAAAAACATGGAGAAGAAGGTGTCAGTGTAGAGTCCAAGATCATTTTGTTGCCCCCATAAACCACCGAATGACACTGGGAACTTTCCCAGCATAAAAGCTCTCCTAAGTGAACCCCTGAAAATTCTCCTATACTTACTGCTTCTTGGGCTGGGCCTCAACAACAAGCACAAAAACCCAGACAGAATCGATCCTTTAATCCTCACTATGTCATCATCTATTTAACCTCATCCATGGCAAGTGTTTCTTCAACATAAGTAGCACTGCTGAGACAACATCCTTTGTGACCTGAGTTCTTTCAAATCAAGGAGGGGCCTGGGAATGTTAAGGGATACCTTTGTCACTTACCTGTACATGAGGAAAATGTGGGAGCTCCTTGTGCCTTGGGCTCAAGACCACACTCATCTGTCTCTGGTGATCCACATGAGTACATTGTGACCTTCTTGTGACATCAGAATCCCTGTAAAAGACACATCAGGAATGCTATTTTAGGCCACATCTCCTTGTACCACCATATGTGAGAATCACAGAGTCACTGTATTTGTTTGAGGAGCCCACTACCTGGGTCCTTGCAGAGCCCCACCAACAAAGCCTGATAAGAGAAATATTATTCCTTTGAACAGAAATCTGTAGAAGCTCCAACAGTCAATATCCATAGTGGTGGAAACCTGGATAGTAACAAGAATCCTTCCCCCTCTATATGACAGGGAGCACAGAAAACATTTTATGAACCAGTCATCCTACATGAAAATGCAGTGCTGATCAGTAGCCACTAGGAAAAATCTTGTTTTACCTTTACTGTCACACATGTCAAAGAGTAAGAAAAAATAAGGATGCCCAAGGCTGCTTTTCCAACATTCATGACAAAATGAGAAAGTGTCCCACGGCTGAAGGTGAGACTATCTCACAACCTGATCACCAGATGGGCCCTTCACAGGATAGCTGGTGACCAAACATGGCAACACCAGGGTTAGGCAGAGGCTCATTTTCACACTTGCTAGGAACATCAAGCCCCAAGAACCAGGCTATGTCCATGTCAGAACTTATCTGAACATTTTCATTTTTGCTCGAAACATTTTTTCCATTGCCACATACAATTACCTGTCGGTAAGTCCAACAACACCATGTGAGAAACACATCACTGATTATTCACTTTGCTCTGCAAGAACATCTGGTTCTTACCTTGGCCATCACCAATGGCACAAAAGGCTTTCACTCCACACAGATATAGGAGTAGTCCAAGGGGAATCCCATCATCTCCAGACACTCATTCTCATCAAGTAGTCATCTGCCAAGATTCCTGTGCTTTCCGCTCAGAAGGTTGCTCCACCACAATGTCACTGGACCAGGGAAAATACAATTACAAGACAAATGGGTCCATTAACATTCATATTTCTTCAACTTACACCATGGGCAAACTCTTTGCTACTGGATTGGCTTAGTTCCCCCTTCATTACTTCTCCGGGCACCTGCACTCAAACCACAGCCACAAAAACATGAACAGCACCATCATTTACTGAAGTCCATAGAGATCATGTGTCTTACACTATGAGCAATGCCCATACCTGCACTGACCTGGAACCTGGCAATGTTCAGTGAATGGCATCTCATGTGAGTTCTGGACCCTCACTGAAAAAGATGTCCTCAGTCTATCATTTATTGGTCCCTTTTTTCATGTCCACCTGCACAATGTCCACATTATTGAATCATTTAGGCTTCACTGACTCTACTGGACTCCTACATGTATGGTGAATAGCCATCAGTATTAAATGGACACTCTTGAAGAGATATCTGCCAAACTCCTCCAAACCATATCTCAGGAACTCACCTATGACAATAACTTGTTACCTTACTTATTCCCCTGCTGGGACCAGTATGAAATGTATGAAATGTCCTGACAAGGATTCAACAGCTCCTAGTGTTCCTTCAAAGCAACAAGAAGTCACTAAACACCACACCTGTCAGAAAAAAGGGGAAATACCAGAAGTTCCCCATCAGTGCTCAAATTTTACTGCTAAAAAAAAAAAAAAAAAAAGGTTCTGAGGGCGAATGGGGAATTGTCTCTGAACTGTATAGTAGCCAAGATCTTTAGTGAATGCACCCACCCCAGGAATGAAAACATCTTGTTATGTCTGCCCTCCTGACATTCACTCTGATACTAAAGACAACATGGTCCCTAACAATGTACCAGCACCTTGATTCTTATCGGACATTTTCATGAACTTCCAGCCACATACTTCTTGGTATCCCTCTCCTATATTGTAGGAACCCTGTAAAGACGTGGAAAAGAGAGTGTTTATGTAGAGCAAATGAGCATCTCAATAATGCCCAAAACCCTGGACACTGGAAGCTTACCAGGATGCTTGGATGACTGCCAAGGAAACAGTTCTGTCCCCAGAGTTGAATCTCTCCTAAGTGGACACTAGCAAACTCTCCTGTATCTTGTTTTCCCCAGGCAGGGCACAGACAAGCACACAAACCTAGACAAAATAACTCCTGTACACCATTTGGGCATCCATTTGACTGTACCCAGGCCAAGTGTTCACTGACAGCCAGTCCCATAGCCAAGGACTCCATTCTGAGGACCTTTAAATCAAGGAAGGGAGCCAGGAATGCCAAGGGACTCCTTAGTCACTTACCCATGCATTAGGAGGTGGCAGAATATAGTTGGTGCCTTGGATCAGTGTGAACATGTTGTATGCCTCACTGTGACATCAGGATCCCTGTGAAAATCACATGGCTGATACTGATTTAGTCCCCATCTCGTTATGCCAGCATATGTGTGAATTGTTTAGGTCACTGTGTTGTTTGAGGAACACACTTACTTCAAAACCTATGTCCTCGTATGAATAAGGTCTAGTGAGAGAAATATTTCTCTGGACTGGGAATCTGCATAAGTTCCAAGTGTGAATTTCCTTTTGCGTAAAAACAAGAATCTCTGCCCCTCCAAATACATTGGTGACGAAGAAAATTGCATGAGCTAGCCTTTCTCCATGAAAATGAGATGCTTATCCATAGACATTGCAAAGCACCCTTCTTTTTCCTTTAGTGTCATTCATGTCAAAGAGTAGGTAAAAGAACAGGGTACCACCAATATATATCTGAAAAACAAAAAAAGTCCCATAACTTAATATGGCAACATCCCACAAGACCTGATCACCAGCTGGGCCCTTCGCTGGATATCTTCTGACAAAACATGGCAACACCAAGTGTGGTGACTCCCTTTCAGAGGCCCCGTTTTAACTTTACTAACAAACATCAGGCACCTGAACTGGGTTATGTCCAAATGAGATACTTGTTTAGTCTCAACACTAAAAGTTTTCTGCCTCACTGTGTATACCTGAAGGAAAGGCCAACAACCCATGCTAAAAGCATATAATTCCACGTATAGCTTTCTCTATAGGAACACCTGGCCATTAACACTGGCACAAAAGGCTTTCACTCCATCATAATGTTATAAATATTCTGAGGGGAACTCTATCACTCAGAGACGTATATCTCATGATCGGGTCCTCTTCAATGATTTGCTTGTGTTCTGCTCAGCAAGTTGGTCTTTCAGAAGGTCACTAAACCAGGGAACAAGCAAAACCATGACCCACAAACCTTAGAATTTATTTTCTTGCACCATACACAAACAGCAAACTCAAAATCACTATATTGGCTGTTCTCCTCTTTGCTTCCCTGGGCACTTGCTCTCAAGTATGAAAATAACAATCCATAGGGACCACATGGTCACTTACCTAAGATTAGCTATCTGGTATTGATGGAGGATCACCCCTGAACCTACCTGAATCTAGGTGATTTTCAGTGGCAAGGCCTCTCATGGCTTAACATGAGCTCTGCAATCCTCTCTGGAAAGATGTACAAAAGAACCTATCCTTTACTGGTCCCTTTTTCTGCATCTGCCTGCATAATCTCACATCCTCCTGTCACTCAGGGTCCATTACAGGTACCAGGGCTTCCTACCTGTCTTTGGACTAGCAGAGCAACAGTAAGTGGAAACTCTTGAAGATATAATTAGGAAAAGGTTCTCAAAGACACACCCTATTACAATGCCCTATTGTCTCGCTTATTTCCCAACTGGAACTAGTATGAAATGCATAAGAACTGCCTACATGGTTGTTATTACCTGGCACTTCCTCATGATATCAGTAAGGCATTGAACACTACACATGAGACATAAAATGGGACACATCGGAAGCCTACCATCAATAGTTAAATATAAACTGGAAAAAAGGGCTCTAATGTTAAATGTTGCATCAGCTCTGAACCCTACACTATCCAAATCCTTCAGAGGATGTGAGCCCAAGAAACATGAAGATATTTTATTATTCACAGACTGCTGATATCCACAAGGACATAGAAGATCATGTGGTCCCCAATGAAATACCAGACCCTGTTCCTTACCTGTTCATTTATTTGCATGAAGTTCCATCTACAGACTTCTTGTCATCCTGATATTCTCGTGAGGGAAACCTGGAAAAGAAGGCATTAGTGTAGAGCCAATGAGCATTCAGGAGAACATGAAAACTATTGTGTGACACTGGAAACTTACTTGGATGTTAAAATGTCTGCCAGGAAAACAATCCAGTTCCCGGAATCCAGTCTCTCCTAAGTGGATAACTGCACTCTCCTATGTTTACTACTTCCTAGGAAAGGCCTAACAAGCACAAAATTCACACTGAATCACTCCTTGAGTACTCACAGGTTTGGCATCAGTATTACCTCCCCTATGAAAGGTGTCTCCTATGGGCACTGCCATGGTGGAGGACTCTATTCTTTCTGACTATAGGCTCTTTAAATTAATGAGATGGTCTAGTGGCTAACAGACACCTCCCTGACTTACAAATTGATGTAGAGTTAGGGACCCTGTTCGTTGCCTGAGCTGAATCCCACATTTTCATGGGTTTCTGTAGGGATCCTCTGAAATACTTTGTGGAGGTCACTCTGATATCAAGAGGTCTCTGAAAAATACAACGGGGAATACAGATTTTGTACACATCTCCTTGCACCAGCACATGAGAGAATTGTGGAGACAACTGTTTTGTAAAGTCCACTTGGTTCATTACCTTGGTTCTTGCAGAACTCCAAGGACAGTGCCAGGTAAGAGAAATCTTTCTTCCTTGAAAAAAACCTATAGAAGTTCAAAGGATAAATATCTGTAGTGGTAGAAAACTATATATTAATAAGGATCCATGCCTCTCATTAATCACTGAAAGCCTGAAAACCATATCATGTGCTAGTCCTCTGACACGAAAATGGGTGCTTACCCATAGTCATTGGGAATATGCTATTGTTTTACCTTGGGTAGCACACACGTCCAAGAGGGGAAACAAGACAAGTATGCCCAAGTCCAGACCTCCAATGTTCATCATAAAAGAAGAAGGTATCAGTGAGAACCAAGACCTGGCATGTAAAGGTACAAGATCCCAGTAATGAATGTAACTGTACTGTCTACCTAGAATGTACCAATAAATTAAATTTAAAAAAAAAAAGAAGGTATCCCATGGCTGATCAGTATGATGTCTCACAAGACATAATCACTAGTCATGCCCTTCACAGGATACTGGAACAAAATACAGGAACACTTATTTAGGCAGAGGTTCTTTTTACCTTCCCTAAACCATATGAGGTTGCACAAACTGGGCTTTTTCACATCTGTACTTAGCTAACCATCTGTAATCTTGGCTCAACAAACTTTTCTTCAGTCTGCTTATATCTGAAGGGAAGGCCAACAACGTTATACTAAAGCCACATAATTCATCATCAGTTTGGTATGCAAAAACATCTAGCCTTTCCATAGATCATCACCACTGGCCCAACAGGGTATCACTCCATACAATACCAGAATCAATTATAGGGTAGCACTATCATCCCCAAATACTCATCCTCATCATCTGTCACCTACAAAAATGTCTGCTTCCAGATTGGCAGGCAAAAATCACCCTAATATCTTGAACCAGGAAATAAGAAATCCCAGGACACTCAGACCCAATATTAATTGTCCTGCATGGGACTCAAGGGAAAGTTCTTCATCACTAGATAGGAATGCTCCTCATCAGTTCTCGCTTCATTGCTTTTCTGAGCACCTGTACCCAAAGCCTGGCCACAGCAACCAACAAGGCCCCCAATAAAATTTACCTAAACCAGGGAAGATACCCTTTCTGGTGCTGTGACAGAACCCCACACCTCCAATTACCTGGAATCTAGCAGTGTATAACTGGATGGCATCTCATGGCCCACTGTGAACTCTGGGCTCTTCATAGGAAAAGACATCCAAGAGAACCTGTCCTTTCCTGGTTCCTTTTCCTATTCAACCTACACAATTTCCCCATCACCCTATCATTCAGGATCCAGCCCCACTAACAAACTCTGACTATGTGATATGGACTAGCTATGTAACAGAAAATAGATACTGTTCCAAAGCTCTCCAAACCCTATCTCAGGGACTCACTCTGTGACAATCATCTCTTCTCCATTTATTCCTCTATGGGGCCTAGTATGAAACATGCAATATCTGTGGTGGGATGCAAGAGGCTTGATGATGTCAAGAAGATACTTCCAACCATACCTGCCAAAGAAAGGGTGAAACATCAGTGGTTGGATATCAATAACCAAATTTATACCAGGAAAAGGGATCGAAGGTTAAATGTGACATAAACTCTGAACTCTACACTAGCTGAAAATATCAGAGGAAACAAACCCAGAAAACATGAGGACAGGTCATTATGCACATGCTCCTGACATCTACTTCGGTATGGAAGATCATAAGATCCCAAATGAGGTGCCACTACCGAGACTTTTACTTGATATCACATGAATTTCCAGCCATAGTCTTATCAGCATCCCTATCTTCTCTTGAAGGTGACCTGGAAAAACATAAAGAAGAGGGTGTTGGTGTAGAATTGATGAGCATCTCAGGTCCCACAAAAAGCATTTAGTGACACTGGAAACCTACCTGGATGTTGGGAAAGAATCTCTTGTTTTACCTTTGTTGGTACACATGTGAAACAGTGGTGACCAAGTGCCCTCCTCCAATGTACACGTGAAAAATAGAAGACACCCCATGGCTAAAGGTTGAAACATCTCACAAGACCTGATATCTAGTAAAACTCTCAGGAGGATATCCAAGGTGTTAAAACACGGCAGCACCAGATAAAGAGAAAGTTTTTTTGAACCTCTCTAATGAACAGCAGGCCCTATGAAGTGGGCTACATCCATATTATGATTTACCTAACTATTTGCAATCTCACCATAACAAACTTTTCCTCACTACTGATTATACCTGAAGAAAACACCAACCACACCATGCTACAAACACATACTTCAGTATACAGTTTGGTCTGAAAGAACACCTAACCTTTACATTGTCCATCACACTAGGACATCAGGCTTTCACTTCATCCATTTACCAGAATCACTGCAAGGGGAAAACTTTCATTCTGAAAAGACAATCCTCATCACCTGGTCACCTGCCCACATTTTTTTCCTTCCTGCTCTGCAAGCAGGTACACTATAATGTTATTCAGCCAAAATATAACTAATCCCAGGATGCAGAGACCCTCAACATTCATTTTCATGGACTATCTATCAAAGATAAACAGAGGGTCACTGGAGTAGCTCACTTCCACTTTCACTGCTTTGCTGGGAACCTGTACCCAAAAGAATGGCCACAACAACCCACAGGGACCTCACATCACTTACTGATGATTATGGAGATTCCCTGTCTGGTGTTGCAAGGGATTGTGGATCCTGGTGAAGATCAACTGGAATGGCTTCACATGGCTCACTTTCAGGTCAGGAGCACTCACTGGAAAAGACACCTGTGTGAAACTATCCTTTACCAATCCTATTTTCTGTGTTCACCTGCACAATATCTACATCATGATGGCATCCATCATCTACACTAGGCTTCTCCTATAGGCCCACAGACTAGCCTTGCAACAGGAAATTGATATTCCCCTGAGATACCTGTCCAATTCGCCCAACCAATCTCCAGGACCTACTCAAAGACAATGATCTGTTTCCCTGCTTATTCCCCTGGGACTACTATAAACTACATGAGCTCTTTGGATAGGGATGTAATAGCTTCTTACACTCTTTCATAGTAGCAAGAAAATACTGAACACCACATTTTAATAAAAAAATGAAACAAATATCAGGTTTGCTATCAATAATCAAATATATATTGGAAAAAAAGGCTTTGATGTTGAATGTGGCATAAACTCTGATCCCAACACTAGCCAAGACCTTCAGAGTATGCATGTCTAGGAAATACAAGAACACATTATGCATTCCTTCCTAACATCCACCTGGATACAGAAAATCACAGGATGCCCAATAAGGTACAACAACCCTGATGCTTATGAGGTTTGCATAAGGTTCCAGCCACTGTCTTCTTCACTTCACTACCTTCTCGTGGAAGGAGTCTGAAAAAAAATACAGAAAAGAGGGTGTCAGTGTAGAGTCTATGAACATTTTAGTGCACAAGAAAAAATTTGACCAATAGAAATCTACCTGAACAGTTGGATGATTGCTAAGGAAACACTCTTGTCCTGAGTCCCAACTCCCCTAAGTGGAAACCTGCAAACTCTTCTATGCTTACTGCTCTCAGGCGGGGCCATGACAAGCAACAAAACTTGGACAGTAGCATGCCTTCAGTGCTCACTGGTTTGATGCCCAATATTCCATCATAGCCTCTAGACTGGCTGAAGATTCCTTCCTATCTGACCTGAAAATTTGCAAATCAACACAGGGGACAGGAAGAATGAGGGACATCTTTGTCACTTATTTGTGCATGTGGAGTTCATGCAACCTTGCTGGTGGCCTGGGCCCAAAGCCACACCTGGGATCACACTGAGTACTTTGAGGGTTGCACTTTGATATCGGGAAACCTGTGAAAACACATCAGGGAATACCGATTCAGTCCACCAGAATGTGTGAGAATTATGAAGGTTATCATGTTGCTTTGTGGAGCCCACTTGCTTCATGACTTGGATCCTTGTAGAAGTCCAAACACAAATACTGATATGATTATTTTTCTTCCTTAAAGGGAAAGTTGCAAGAAGTGCCCAATATCATTAACTGTAGTGGAAGAAGCCTGGATATTAACAAGAATCCCTACTTCTCCGTCTATACCTGTAAGCGTGAAAAGTCATAATGGTCCAGCCATCTCATATTAAAATGAGATGTTTACTGGTAACCATTGGGAAGAGACTCTTATTTTAGCTTCACTGGCACAAGGGTCCAACAGCAGAGAATGTGCACAGTGCCTAAGTGCCCTCCTCTAATGTTTATCAGAAAGTACAAGGTGTCCCATGGCTGAAAGTGGCAACATCTCACAAGATCTAATCAACAGCCTGGCCCTAATCAGGATAACTGATGATGAAACACGGCAACACCAGGTTAGGTGGAGGCTCCTTTTTGACCTCACTAAAAAACTTCAGACCTCATGAAATAGACTATGTTCACTTGAGGACTTACCTAACCATCTGCAATCTTGAGTCAGCAAATTCTTCGTCATTGCTGCACATACCTGAATAAAAGGCCAACCATACCATTATAAAACTTTGTAAGTCAGCAGAGTTTGCTCTGCAAGAATACCTGGCCTTTCCATTTCCCTCAGCACTGGGACAAAAAGCTTTCACTTAGTGCAGAAGCATTTAGTGGCACAGGAAACCTACTTGGATGCTGGCATGATTGCCAGGGAAATGATCTCATCCCCAGAGTCCAACCTTTCTTACGTAGACAACTGCAAACTCTCCTAGTTTACTGCTTCTTTGGCAAGGCTGAATTAAGCACAAAATCTTGGAGACTCACTCCTTTCATCCTTACAAGTTTGGCAACCATTTTACCTTGCCATCCCCAAGTGTCCCCTCATAGATAGTAGCATAGCTGAGGACTATCCTTTCTCACCTGATAACCTGTAAGTCAAGGAAGGGGCCACAAAGACTGAGGTACAGCTGGCATATGGAGTTCACAGAAACATTCCTATAGCCTGGACTCAATCCCACATGTATTTGATGTCTGAAGGGGGACAAGTGTGTGTGTGTGGCAGCGCCCACTCTAGCATTAAGAGACCTGTGAAAAACACATCAGCTAAGACTAATTTAGTCCATGGCTCTTTGCACGAGCACTTGTGAGAACTGCAGAGGTCACTGTTATTGATTACTAAGCCTACACTTTTCACAACCCATGTCCTTGTGAAACGCCAAGGAAAAAGTCTAGTAAGAGCATTCTTTTTCGCCTGAAAGGAAACCCTGAGAATGTTCCAAGGGTCAATATTTGTGGTGGTGGAAACCTGGATATTAACAGGAATCCCTACCTTACCAACTAGGATGGAAAGAATGAAAACTACATTATGGGCCAGCTATTCTACATAAGAATGAGATGCTAACCCATAGGCACTGAGAAGAATCTCTTGTCTTACCTTTTTTGGCACATGTGTCAAAGAACGGGGCAAGGAAAAGCACATCCAAGCACCCTCCTCCACTGTACATGTGAAAAGATGAAGCTATCTATGGTTGAAGGTGGCAACATCTCACAAAATCTAATCACCAGTTCCCTTAATGGGAAGAGACTGATGAAACAAGTGAACACCAAGTAAGGTAGCGGCTGCTTTTTGACCTCCCTAAGGAATAGCAGACCCCACAAACAGGCTCTGTCCATGATAGGAATTACCTGACCATATGCAATCTTGCCTGAGAAAACTTTCTTTAAAGGTGTGTGTACCTGTAGGGAAGGGCACACCCATGCTGAAACCACATTGGTCTGCATAAAGTTTGTTCTGTAAGAACATACCTGGCTTTTCTGTTAGCCATTACTACCAGCACAAAAGGCTTTTCACCCCACCCAGATATCAGAATGACTCAGAAGGAAATACTCATCCCCCAGAATAATCCTCATCAAATGGTAAACTGCAAAGATTCCTGTCCTGTCTGCTCTGTTGGCTGGCAAACCACAATGTCACTGGACTACAGTCTAAGCAATCCCAGGACACACAGAATCTGAAAACATTCATTTTTCTATACCACACACCAAGGACAACTCATGGTCAATGGAATGGCTCAATTCCACATTCACTGGTTCCCTAAGTACCTATACTCCAAGCACTAGCACAACAACCCATGAGGGCCCTATATCACTTATGAAAGTCCATGAAGATCCCCTGTCTGGTGCTGCCATAGAGACCATAATTCCTCATACCAAGATCCTGGCTCACCATGAGTTCAGGACCACTCACTAGAAAAAATGCCCAAGAGAACCTCTCCTTCATGAATACCCTTATCTAAGTCGACCTATACAATCTCGGTGTCACCCTATCATTCACGGTTCAGCATTCTGTGGGCTCTCCTCCAACTTGAGCAAGGAATAGCCCAGCAATGGAACACAAACCCTTTTCAGGAGATAATGGCAAAACAGCTCCAATCTTATCCTAACAATGCACCCTATGACACTCAGCACCCCCAACACTCACTCGCCTACTGGGACTATTAAAAAAAGTATAATGTCTTCCATCCAGAATGCAATAGCATCTGATGCTCCCTCACAAGAGTAATAAGGCACTGAACACCACACTTGACAAAGGAAGAAACATCAGAGTTGTGTCATCAATAGTCAAATCTGTGCTAGATAAAAAAGCTCCAATGTTGAATGTGGCAGCAGCTCAGAGCCCTACATTAACTAAGAGGTTAAGAGAATGTAGATCCAGGCAACATGAGAAAACCTGGTTATGCACATCTTCCTGCCATCCACTTGGATATGGATGAGGTATGTGGACCCTGATTCTGATCTAAAATTTGCATGAGGTTTTGGACACAGTCTTTGGGGCCTTACTATTCTCTCTCTCCCTCCCTCTCTCGCTCTTTCTCTCTCTCTCTCTCTGTACTGGGGACTGAACTCAGAACCTTGCATTTGTGACACAGGTGGTGAAACCACTGAGCTAAATAAATCCCCAGCCCTTACTATCCTCTCTTGAAAGGAACCTGGAGAAAAAATGGAGGAAGGGGTGTTACCAATGAGCATTTTGGTGCCAAACAAAACTGTGAGACTCAGAAAACCTACCAGAATGTTCAGATGGTGGCCAAGAAAACGGTTCTGGCCTAGTAACCAACATCTCCTAAGTGGACACCTGAAAACTCATTTATGCTTATTGCTTCCTGGACAGAGATGCAGCAAGCACCAAAAGCAAGACTGAATCACTCCTTTAGTACTCACAGGTTTGACATCATTTTTACTTTGCCCATACAAGGTGTCCCTTCACGGCCACGGGCATGGCCAAGGACTCTATTCTTTCTGACCTGAGAACTTTCAATCAAAAATGGAGCCAGGAAGGCCGAGGGACAAATTCATCACTCACCCATGAATATGGAAATGGCAGGACCTCCTTGGTGGCCTGGATTTATCTGGGTGTCTGTAGGAATCGGCCTGAGGACTTTATACGGAACACTCTGAATCAGGAACCCTGTGAAAACCTCCTCATTAATACTAATGCAATCTACATCTCCTTGCACTAACGTATGTGAGAAATGCAGGGGTCACTGTGTTCATTTGTGGAGCCCACTTAGTTCATGAAATGGGACATGTTCATGAAATGTTGCTAAGACAACATCTGGAAAGAGATTTTTTTGTCTCTATTGAACAGAAACCTGAAGAAGTTTCAAGGATCAATATGTGTAGTGGTAGAAACTGGGATAGTAACAAGAATACAAACTTATCTTTCAACCAGGGTGAGCATAAAAACCAAATATAGCCAGATGCCTGACATGAAAATGGGATGCCTACCCAGAGCCACTGGGAAGCACTCTTCTTTCACCTTCATATAAGTTCAATGTGGAGAATAGACTAGGACACCCAAGTAACTTCCAATGTTCACCAGACAAGAAAAGGTGTCCCATGACTGAGGCAGGTAACATCTCACAATAACTGATCAGCAGCTGAGCCCTCAGCAGGATAACTGGTGATAAAAGACCAATGTGGAGACAGACTAAAGGAAACATATGCAGGCATTTAGGGCAAGATCTGGGTGGCTGATGGTTGCAAACTTACCACATGCTTATGTGCTCTATATGCTTGAGGAAGCTAACTCTTGTGATATTACATGCACTTACTGTGTGCCCCTAGCACACTGACCTTTACCTCAACCCCAAAACAAAGGATAGGGCCCTAATTGGCATAGACCACCCCAATCAGCAAAATAGTTATTTTTAGAGCCAATTTACCCCTGTAAGTATAGCACACCCCAGGCCTCGCATTGGGTAACTTACTTGAGTCTCCCTACCTTGCAGACTCCATTTTAAGGTAGCTTTTTCTTGCTTTTACTGCATCATAAATATACTTTTGCTTTGCCTCATTTCATTTCTGACTTCCTCACTCAGAGCCAGTCTTTCCTCACTTCCTCTTTTTTTGCTGGAAAGTAAATGATCCGGAGAAAAGCAAGAGAAAAGCAGAGTCATTGGGGACTCTAGCCCCTCCTTGGATGCAACTTCAAGCTAGGTAGAGGCTCCTATTTTATCTCTTCAATAAACAACTGGCGGACCAGTGGTTCTGCCACCTGCCTTGCAAGCACAAGGACCTGAGTTCAATCCCTGGTACCTAATAATAACAATAATAATAACAATGATAAATAAACAACTGGCCTGATGAAGCAAGCCATGTCCACATTAGGACTTCTCTGATCATCTGCAATCTAATCTCCACAAACTTTTCTTAATTGCTACACATACCTGAAGGAAACGACAACCAGACCATGGTAAAACCATGTAATTTCACATAAAACTTCTTTTGCAAGAACACCTGGATCTTCACATTGCCCATCACCACTCACATGAAAAGCTTTGTCCTCTCCCACATACAAGGATAATTTGAGGGGATTACTATCAACCCATGAAACTAACTCTCATATACTGGTCACCTGCAAAAGTTCTTGTTCTTCTTGCTCTGCAAGATGGTCATCACAGTGTTACTGGGCAAGGTACAAACAATCCCAGGATGCACAGATGCTCCACATTCATTTTCTTGCACTGTATGTCAAGGACAAACTCATGGTAACTAGATTTACTCACTTTCTCATTTAACGCTTCCCTGGGTACCTGTACCCAAAGCATGGCAACAACACCATCCACAGTGGCCCTATCATCCCTTACCAGAGTCCATGGAAATCCATGGTCTGGTACTGCAACAGAGGTACACACCTGCCCTTACCTGTTTATTGCTCTCCTGGGATTAATATAAAATGCACAAGATATGTAAGCAGTAATGAAACAGCACCTGATGCTCCCTCACAAGAGCAAGAAGCACTAAACACCATGCTTGACAAATGAAGGAAGAAACAACAGAGTTGTACCATCAATAGTCAAATATATATCAGAGAAAAAGGCTCTGATAGAGCATGGAGAATTGGCAGTGAACCTTACACTGGCCAAGATGTTCAGAGGATGAGTGCCCAGAAAAGAAGAGAACATCGTATGCACACTCTCCTAACTGCCACATAAATCCAAAGACTACGTGGTCCCCAATAAGTTAAAAGATCCTGACCCTTATCTGAGATTCGCATGAGGTTCCAGCCAGTCTCCTAGGCTATCTTCACTATCCTTTCTAGAAGGAAACCCGGAGAAAACATTGAGAAAGGGTTATCAGTACAGAGCTGATGAGCATTTTGATGCCCATAAAAACCATCAAGTGACACCAGAACCCTACCTGGATGCTAGCACGATTGTCAGGTAAACAGTCCTGTCCCTGGAGTCCAATCTGTCATAAGTAGACAGCTGCAAACTTACCTATGCTCACCACTCCCTGGGCATGGGACAGCAACTACAAAAACCAGAACTGAATCTCCTTCAGCACTCAAATGTTTGACATCTTTTTTTTTTTTTTTTTTTTTTTTT